>NC_070649.1:11702060-11957060 GCF_947347685.1 Pleuronectes platessa | reverse complement strand
GTGGAGGGCTATTGGCGTGCCGACAGATAACAGAGAAAAAATATGAGATGACAATGAGCCACCCTAAGGGGAAGGAGAGGCTCATGGAAGGCTTTAAGATAGGGGAGACTCGGGTGCACGCCAGAGAACTAGTAAATGACGAGCTGGTAGTATCATTTATGAGTCTGCCCTTTTATATTGAGGACAGGGAGATACTGGCAAAGTTGCAACTATGGGGAGTAGCAGCAGTATCTCCCATTAAAAGAAGGATGTGGCCAGGGACAAATGTGGCAGACGGGACTAGGTTCCTGAAAGTAAAGTTTAATGATCATATACAATCGCTGCCGTACTCTGCAAGATTTGACACTGCGCTGGGGGCAGAGTATTTCAGGGTGCTACACGATAAGCAGGTGAAGGTGTGCAGGCTGTGCATAAAACCTGGGCACATAATGAGAGAGTGCCCGGAATTTCATTGCAACAGATGTGGAGTGCAGGGCCATTATGCAAGGGAATGCAAGCAGGGGAGGAAGAAATGTGATCTGTGCCAGAACCTTATGAGTGAATGCAGATGCAATAAGAGTGAGGCAGAAGATGACATAAGTGAGAATGGAGAAGAAAGTGAGAGCGGAGGCAGTGAGGAGGGGGAGGCAGAGGATATGGAAAGTGTGGAGGAGGGAGTCGGAAAAGAAACTGAGGAGACTGGGAAGGAGGATGCAAGCAGGCAGGAAGGAGAGAGGCCGGAGGAGAAGACGGAAGGCGGAAAGAAAGCTGGAACGGACCGGAACGAGAGAATGAGAGGAAACGACGAGGAGGAGGATGCGGGCAGGAGGAGAGGAATGCTGGCACGTGAGGTGAGGACGGAGGCGACGGCAGAAAGGAGGAGAGACGGGGCGGAGAAGAAACCGCCAAATACGAAGGAGACGAGAGGGCCAGAGAAGGGGGCGATGGTCGAAAGAAAAGACGGCGAGGAGGAAGCAGGCCCGGGGAGAAGGAGAAGAGAGGACGACACAGGAGGGAAGGGGAAGGCAACAGGTGGAGCGAAGCCCACTGAAACTGCAGAGGAGACCACCACGCCACAGACGGTAGGATCTGAAACAGACATGGAGTTAGAGGAGCAAATAAAACAACTGAGGAAAAGACAAACTAATCAGAAGCAGATGAGGAATAATAAGAAAAGTAGAACCAAAGGAAAATAAAATGAAAATAGCAATACTACTAATGTTAACAATAATATCAATAAATGCAAGGGGGCTAAAAAATAAAATCAAAAGACATCAGATCTATGGAGAGAGTAACTATGATATAATATGCATACAGGAAACGCACTGGGATGAGAGATGTATGAAAGAGGTGGAGGATGAATGGAGAGGAGATGTGTATGCAAATAATGGGGAAGGGAATGCAAGGGGTGTAGCAATATTAACAAAAAAAGGAGTGATAGGGAATGTGAGAAGGTGTGAAGATGAGGGAGAGGGGAGGGTTATAGGGATCAAATTCGAATATATGAATGAGGGAATGAAGCTGGTGAATGTGTATGTGCCGAATGAGGAGAAAGAAAGAAAGGTGATGTTTGAAAGGATGGGAATGATGTGTGATGACAACTGTATGATTGTGGGAGACTTTAATGTGTGGTGTGGGAAACTGGATGTATCAGCAAACATGCACTTTAAAAATGACACAACAAGGGAGGCATTAGATAAAGTTAAAAGTATGAAAGGAATGAATGATGTATGGAGAGATAGGAATCCAGAGGGGAGGGAGTATTCAAGAATACAAATGGTAAAAGGGGAAATAAAACAAAGTAGGATAGATTTATTATTAAGCACTAAAAGCATAGCAGACAGGATAAAAGGGATAGAATACAAAACTACAACGTACAGTGACCATAAGATGTTAAAATTCACAATAGGGGGGGAAACAAAGAGGAGAGGAGGGGGAGTGTGGTGCATGAATGGACAGTTGCTTAAAAATGAAAAATATAAAAAAGAAGTGAAAGAGTATATAAGGTGGGAGATGAGTGACAGTATGTATGAGGAAGACACAGGGAGGTGGTGGGAGAGGTTAAAAGAGGGGATAAGGAATATGAGCAAAAAACACAGTAGGAGCAGGGGAAAGAAAGAGAGAGAGAGGGAAAACAAATTAAAAGAGGAGGTAGAGAGAGAAGAGAAGAAAGCAGGGGAAGGGGGTAATTATGATATCGAGGGATATATAAGGAAGAAAGATGAACTGAAAGAAATAGAACAGTGGAAATGTAAAGGAGCAATAATAAGAAGTAGAGCGAAGTATGCAATAGAGGGAGAAAAATGTACAGGTTATTTCTTAGGGCTAGAAAAAGCAAGGCAGGAGAAAAATTATTTTGAGCAAGTAGAAGGAAAGAGAGGTGAAAAAATAACCGACTTTGTAGGGATAGTTGAAAGAATAGAAGAATTTTATAGACAGCTATACAGGAAAGAGGAGGTAGATGATGAGAGCAGCAGGGAAGTCATAAACAAGATAGAGGCTAAATTGAGTGATGAGGATAGAGAAATGTGTGAGGGAGAGATCAGTAAAGGTGAGATAGAGATAGCAATAAATGGGTTAGGGAGAAATAAAAGTCCAGGGATAGATGGGATAATAGGGGAATTTTATATAGAATTCAGAGTAGAACTAGCGCCAGTGTTAGAGAAGCTATTCAGGGATATAGAGGGGAAGGGAGGAATGCCGCACAGTATGACAACAGGATTAGTTAGCATAATTTACAAAAAAGGGAACAGGGATAAACTGGAAAACTACAGACCACTCACGGTGTTAAATGGAGATTACAAAATACTAGCAAAGGTGTTAGCAAATAGGATGAAGGAAGTGATAGGGACGGTGGTGGGAAGAACACAAGCATATAGTATACCAGGGAGAGACATAGCGGACACAGTAAGTAGTATTAGGGACACAATAACATACATGAGGGAGAACAGTGAAGGGATAGTAGTTAGTTTAGATCTGAACAAAGCATTTGATAGGGTAGATCACGGGTATTTATTCAAAGTATTAGAGAAGGTGGGATTTGGGGATAGGATGATAGGATGGGTTGGGAGATTATACGAGGGAGCAGCCAGTAGGATAAAAGTTAATGGGACAATAACAAATGAAATCAGATTAGAAAGATCAGTGAGGCAGGGATGTCCGCTATCAGCGTTGCTATATGCACTATCGGCAGAGCCGTTGGCGGCACTCATCATGCAAAACAAGAAGATTAGGGGCATAGGGTTACCAGGGGGACAGGAGAGCACACTATACCAGTACGCAGACGACACAACGGTGACAGTAAGAGATAGGGAAAGCGTAGAAGAGGTACTACAAAGCGTAGAGCAGTATGGCAGGGCATCAGGAGCACGAGTAAACAGAGAAAAATCAGAAATAATGCATTTTAGAGAAAGAGGAGAAGGGACAGGAGAGACAGGATTGAGGGAAAACAAAGACTATTTCAAGGTGTTAGGAGTGAATTTAGGAATTAAAGGAAAGGAAGGGAGGGATAGGCAATACGAAGGGATAGTGAACAGTATCAGGAAGACATTAGGATTCTGGAAAAAAAGAAGATTAAAACTAAAAGGGAAGGTGATAGTGGTGAATTCACTCATAATGAGTAGGCTGGTATATGTGATGAATGTGATGGATGTGCCAGAGAAAGTGATGAAAGAGGTGGAAGGGATGGTAAACAATTTTTTGTGGGAGGGGAGGGGAGTTAGAGTGGCAAGGGAAGTGCTAGAAAATGAGTATGAGGACGGGGGACTAAAACTAGTGAATTTAGAAGGGAAAAAGAAAGCGCTCAGGGTAAAAATGATGGTAAGATACTTAAAAGATAACAGGGATCAAGTGTGGAAGGTGTTTTTGAGTGATGCAATAAATAAATGTGGTGGATGTGGAGAAAGTGGAGTGTACATGGTACTAAAAAAAGGAATGATGGATGGTGCGACTGAAATATACAAAGAGATGCTTGGAGCGTGGGGAGAGTTTGTGAGAGGAGTGAAGTATGAATGCAAGAATGTGAGGCAGGTATGGGAGCAACCAGTATTTTTAAACCCAAAAATTCTGGCAGAGGGAGAAACTATTTTCAACAGGGTGATATGGAGGGCAGGGATAAGAAAGGTAAAGGATATGGTGTATGAGTATATACCAGGCTTCATGGGAGCACAGGTGATTGTGGACGAAGTAAGAAGGAATGGGGATGAAATATGGTTGGGGACAGCAAAAGGAGTAATAGAGAAAATAAAGAAAGCAATGCCTAAAGAATGGATGGAAATGATTGAGAGAGAGAATGAGGAGAGGGGGGGAGATAAAATAGAGATGTATGTGGGAGAAGGAGAATGCAAGGTGAGACTGGCTAATGTGAAAACCAGAGTGTTTTATAAATGTATGAGAGGGAAAGAGATAAGGAGACCGGCTGCAGAGAAAGTGTGGAGCAGAGTTATGAAAGGAATGGATGAGGAGAGCATATGGGAGAATCTGAGAGTGAAAGGGAATAGCATTGAATGCGAGCATTGTGATTTCATGCTAAGGCACAACCGGATTTTTAATAATCTAATAATAAGTAAGTTTGACTGCAATGTGGGAAAGGAGTGCGATGTATGTGGTGAGGAAGTGGAAACATGTATGCATGAGTTTGTTGAATGTAAAGCACTAAGGGGATATTTTGAAAAAATAAAGATGTTAATAAATAAATGTTGGAAAGGGAAATGGGTAGAAAGAATGGAATGGAAGAAGCTGTGGCTGTTTGGTGTGAATGAAAGTCAGAATGGATGCAATGTGAACCTAATGAACTATGTGCTGAGCCATGCGAGGTATGCAGTGAAAATAAGAAGGAACACAGCTCACTATGAGAAAAGGAAATATGATGTGTGGACTGTGTTTAAAAACTTAACAGAAAGAGACGTGAGACAGAGATGGGGCTATATTGAAGAAAACGAGTTCAGAAAGGGTTTGTGGATGGAAGTACTTTTATTGAAATAGTAAAAGGAGATGTGAATGAGGTAAGAATGAATTTTGGTTGAAAGGGATGAATCTTTTTTTAGGATTTGATTTTGATTTTAATAATTTTTTGATTTGTGTGTTTTCTGTGGAAAATAATATGCATAATGTACAGGACTGGGAAGGGGATGACATATCACAAAATGTGTTAAAATGTAATGTACATAAATATGCATAAAATGTAATGCAAAATATTTTTGATAATAAAAAAAAAAAAAAAAAAAATATGCCCGATCTCGTCTGATCTCGGAAGCTAAGCAGGGTCGGGCCTGGTTAGTACTTGGATGGGAGACTGCCTGGGAATACCAGGTGCTGTAAGCTTTTTCCCGCTTTTACCTGACGTATTTACAAGTATAAATAAGGCTCAGTGGGTGGCCTCATTCGCTTACGGCCACACCAACCTGAATACGCCCGATCTCGTCTGATCACGGAAGCTAAGCAGGGTCGGGCCTGGTTAGTACTTCGATGGGAGACTGCCTGGGAATACCAGGTACTGTAAGCTTTTCTGTTGTTCCCTGATGTATTCACATCTATAAATAAGGTAAAGTGGTCGGAATCATTTGCTTACGGCCACACCAGCCTGAACGCCCTTAACACCCTGAACGCATCATCGAGTGACATCATCCAGAAACACGTAAGCAAGCCACCACGGGTGACTGCCACGGACTTTTTTCTTTTTCTTTTTTCTTCTTCCCAGCTTTTTTCTTGGACTATTTCTATTTCCACCTATTCCTTTTCTTCTTATGTGTTAATCCAACCGGACGTTAAGTGTTGAGATTGTCTTGTCTTGTGTGCGTGTGTCCCCCCGCGGCAGTGACGCACTGTGCGGGGGTGAGCCTGTGTGGGTGTTTGCCCGCGGCAATGGCGGAGACAAACACGGAGCGGGATAGCCGAGACGCTGTCACCACCGTGGGTGACAGCGAGAGAGGAGAAGACATGGCGCAGAGCAAGAGTGGCACAAGCACTGAGAGAAACGAGAGGGAGTTAACTGTGATGGTGGAAACGGAGGGAGAGGGCGAAACGACAGTTATGGAGTTGATGCGTGGTGTCAGGGAGTTGTGCGGAAGGCTGCTGGCGTGCAGACATTTAAGTGAAAATAAATATGAAATAATGATGAGCCACCCCAAGGGGAAAGACAGGCTAATGGACGGGTTCAAGATGGGAGACACGAGGGTCCACGTCAGAGAATTGATAAACGATGAGCTGGTCGTGTCATTTATGAACCTGCCGTTCTATATTAAGGACAGAGATATCATAGCGAAGTTACAGCTCTGGGGTGTCTCGGCAGCATCCCCAATCAAAAGAAGGATGTGGCCGGGCACAAATGTGGCTGACGGAACAAGGTTCCTAAAAGTGAAATTTAACAGCCACATACAGTCGCTGCCGTATTCAGCTACATTTGACACAGCTCTGGGGGCCGAGTACTTCCGGGTTGTACATGATAAACAGGTGAAGGTATGTAGGATGTGCATTAAACCAGGCCACATCATGAGAGAGTGCCCTGATTCCACTGCAACAGATGTGGAGTTCAGGGCCATTTTGCAAGAGAATGCAGCCAGGGGAGGAAAAGGTGTGAGCTGTGTAAAAACTTGATGAGTAGTGTAGATGCAACATGAATGAAGGATGAAGAAGGATGAAGAAGGAGAGCGGGCGAAGGAGGAGACGAAAGGCAGAAAGAGAGAAGAAGCGGACCGGATGACAAAGGAGGAGAGGACGAGAGGAAACGACGCTGAGGTGGAAGCAGGACGGAGGAGAGGAGAGCAGGAGCCAGAGGTAACGATGGAAAGGAAAGGGTCGACAGAAGGAAGGAGGAGAGACGGAACGGAGAAGACAGGTCTGGAGACGGGAAGGCCAGAGATGACGACAGAAGCAAGGAGAAGCGGGGCGGAGGAGAAGGGTCTGGAGGCAACTGGAGAAGGAGCGGTGAAGGCAGGCCTGAAGGAGAAGGAGACGACAGAAGCAAGGGGAGTCGGAGCGGAGGATGCAGGCCTGGACGCTAAGGAGGGGAGAAGGCGCAAAGAAGAGGAGAAGGGAGAGAGGACGGAAGTGCTGAGTGGAGCGACGCACAAAACGAGTGGGGAGGAGACCACCACATCACAGAAGGTAGGCTCAGAAACAGACATGGACTTAACGGAAATAACACAACTAAGGAAAAGACAGAATACCCAGCGGCACATGAGGATTAATAAAAAAATTGAGAATAAGGAAAAACCAAAATGAAAATTACAATACTAATAATGTTAACAATAATTTCAATAAATGCTAGGGGGCTAAAGAACAAAAACAAAAGACATCAGATATATGGAAAGAATAATTATGACATAATATGTTTACAGGAAACACACTGGGATGAGAGATGTTTAAAAGAGGTGGAGTATGAATGGAGGGGAGATGTGTATGCAAATAATGGAGAGGGGAATGCAAGGGGAGTAGCAATATTAACAAAGAGGGGAGTGATAGAAAATGTGAGACGGTGTGATGATGAGGGAGATGGGAGGGTGATCGGGATCAAATTTGAATATATGACGGAGGGAATGAAGCTGATAAATGTGTATGCTCCGAATGAGGAGAAAGAAAGAAAGGTGATGTTTGAAAAAATGGAAAAAATGTGTGATGACAACTGTATGATTGTTGGGGACTTTAATTTGTGGTGTGGGAAACTGGATGTGTCAAAGAACATGCATTTTAAAAATTATACAACAAGAGAGGTATTAGAAAAACTAAAAAGTATGAAAGGACTGAGTGATGTATGGAGAGAAAGAAATCCAGAGGGGAGAGAGTTCTCAAGAATACAACTTGTGAAAGGGGAATTAAAACAGAGCAGGATAGATTTAGTATTGAGCACGAAGGGCGTAGCAGAAGGGATAAAGAGTATAGAATATATAACCACAACTTATAGCGATCACAAGGTGTTAAAATATACAATAGGAGGGGAAACAAAGAGAAGAGGAGGGGGGGTTTGGTGTATGAATGGTCAGTTGCTTAAAGATGAAAAATATAAAAAAGAGGTGAGAGATTACATACAGTGGGAGATGGATGAGAGCATGTATGAGGAAGACACAGGGAGGTGGTGGGAAAGGTTGAAAGAGGGGATAAGGGTAATAAGCAAAAAACACAGTAAAAATAGGGGAAAGAAAGAGGGAGAGAGAAAAAAGGGTAAAAGAGGAGCTAGAGGAAGAGGAGAAGAAAGTGGGGGAAGGAGGCAATTATGACAGAGGGATACATAAGGAAGAAAGATGAACTAAAGGAGATAGAACAGAGAAAGTGTGAAGGTGCAATGATTAGAAGTAGGGCTAGATATGCAGTAGAGGGGGAAAATGTACAGGATATGTCTTAGGGCTAGAGAAGACAAGGCAGGAGAAAAATTATTTTGAGCAAGTGGAGGGAAAGGGAGGAGAAAAAATAACAGATTTTGTAGGGATAGTGGAAAGAGTGGAAGAATTTTATAGAGAGTTATATGAGAAAGAAGAGGTAGATGAGGAGAGTAGCAGACAGGTGATAGACAAGATGGAGGCTAAACTGAGTGATGAGGATAGAGAGGTGTGCGAGGGAGAGATAAGTAAGGGAGAGATAGAGAAAGCAATAAATGGGTTAGGCAGAAATAAAAGTCCAGGGATAGATGGAATAATAGGGGAATTTTATATAGAGTTTAGAGAATAACTAGTACCAGTATTGGAGAGATTATATAGATGGATAGAAGAGAAGGGAGAAATGCCGCATAGTATGACAACAGGGTTAGTTAGTATCATTTATAAAAAAGGAAGTAGGGACAAATTAGAAAATTACAGGCCACTCACAGTGTTAAATGGGGACTATAAGGTTTTAGCAAAGGTGTTAGCAAACAGATTGAAGGAAGTAATAGGGACGGTGGTGGGAAGCACACAAGCATATAGTATACCAGGGAGAGACATAGCAGACACAATAAGTAGCATTAGGGATACAATAATACACATGAAGAAAAACAGTCGAGGGGTTATAGCGAGTTTAGATCTTAATAAAGCATTTGATAGAGTAGATCACGGATATTTGTATAAAGTGTTAGGAAAGACGGGATTTGGAGAGAAAATGATAGGATGGGTGAGGAGAATGTATGAAAGAGCAGGAAGTAAGATTAAGGTAAATGGGATAGTCACAGGTGAATTTAGAATAGAAAGATCAGTGAGGCAGGGATGTCCGCTATCGGCTTTACTGTACTCCTTGACGGCAGTGCCGTTAGCAGAACTCATTTTGAAAAATAGGAGGATTAGGGGCATAGAAATACCGGGTGGACAGGTGAGCACTCTATATCAATATGCGGATGACACAACGGTGACAGTTAGGGATAGGGAAAGTATAGTTGAAGTATTAGGGAGTGTAGAATTATATGGTAGGGCATCTGGAGCAAAAATAAATATAGATAAGTCAGAAATAATGTACATAGGTGGGAGTAGAGAAAAGAAGGGAGAGATAGGATTGAAGGAAAACAATGGGTACATGAAGGTGCTAGGAATAAACTTGGGGATTGAGGGAGAGGAAGGGAGGGATAGGCAATATGAAGTGATGATAAATAGCTTGAAGAAAACGTTAGGGTTTTGGAAACTAAGGAAGTTGAAACTAAAAGGTAAGGTAGTAGTGGTGAATGCGCTGATTATGAGTAAAATGATATATGTGATGAATGTGATGGATGTGCCTGTGAGAGTGTTGAAAGAGGTGGAAGGGATTATAAGTAACTTTTTGTGGGAAGGGGGGGGGGGGAGTAAGGATAGCAAGGGAAGTTTTAGAAAATGATTATGAAGACGGGGGATTGAAGTTAGTGAATCTAGAGGGGGAAAAGAAGGCACTAAGGGTAAAAATGATGGTAAGATACTTAAGGGAAGATGGAGACCATGTGTGGAAGGCCTTTTTGAAGGAAGCAATGTATAAATGTGGAGGATGTGGGGAGAGTGGAATGTACATGAAATTTAAAAAAGGTATGATGAATGGGGTGACTGAAATCCACAAAGAGATGTTTGGAGCATGGGGTGAGTTTTTAAAAAGTGTGAAGTATAAATGCGAGGATGTGGGGACAGGTTTGGAAGCAACCAGTGTTTTTAAATCCCAAACTCACGGTGGGAGGAGAAATGATTTATAACAGGGTGATGTGGAGGGCTGAGATAAGAAGGATAAGGGATTTAGTGTATCAGTATATACCAGGATTCATGGGAGCACAGGCAGTGGTGGATGAAGTAAGAGAGAATGGGGATGAAATTTGGCTAGGCACAGCAAAAGGTGAATTACAAAAAATTAAGAAAGCAATGCCCAAAGAGTGGATAGGAATGATAGAGAGAAAACATGGTGAAGGGGGGAAACAAGATAGAGATGTATGTTGGGGAAGGTGAGTGCAAGATGAGTCTGACAAATGTAAAAACAAGAGTGATGTATGAATGTATGAGAGGAAAAGAGATACGGAGACCGGCTGCAGAGAAAGTGCAGAGCAAAGTAAATAATGAAAGAGATGGATGCGAGAAAGATATGGAAGAATGTGAGAGTGAAATAGAATAGTATTGAATGCGAACATTTTGATTTCATGCTGAGGCACAACCGGATCTATAACAACCTAATAATCAGCAAATTTGACAGCAGGGTGGGAAAGGGATGTGATGTATGTGGGGAGGGAGTGGAAACATGTATGCATGAGATTGTTGAATGTGGGAAATTAACGGGATACTTTGAAAAAATGAAGGAACTAATAAACAAGTGCTGGAAAGGGGATTTGGGGGTGATGATGGAATGGAAGAAATTGTGGCTGTTTGGTGTGAATGAAAGACAGGATGGATGCAATATTAATCTAATGAACTATTTGCTGAGCCACGCCAGGTATGCTGTAAAACTAAGAAGGGATATGGCCCATTATGAAAAAAGGAGATGTGAGGTATGGACGATCTTCAAACATCTGATAGAAAGAGATGTGAGATTGATATGGAGTTATATTACGGCCACACCAACCTGAATACGCCCGATCTCGTTTGATTGCGTTCAGGTGTGCAACCAGGAAGTGAAGGGAGCAGGAAAACGTTTGTTTGCAGATTAGGCTGATATAGAAGCCTGGTGTTTTTTCTTTTTATTGATTTGTAGAGTATATGATTTTGACAAAATCGTAATTTAATTATAGTTGAAAACCTCCCCACAGCTTTTTTTTGCTGTTTGGGGAGGCCTTTGTTTGACGAATGGACCACATGGCAGCAGACAAAGGACCGGAGCAGGCAATGCCTAGCAGTGGAGTTGGAGCACTGGAGGAAGAAGGAAGGAATGGGATTGAGAATCGGACAGAAACAGGAGAAGGACGGCAGAAAGAGTACGGGAAAGAGCTGACCGTGGACGTTGAGGTGGAGGGAACAGCAGTGATTTCTATGATGGATATTCTACGGGAAGTGAAAGTGCAATGTGGAGTGGTGAGCGGGTGCCGTGTGAGAGGGAAAAAAAACTTTGAAATTACCATGAAGGATGAGGTGGGAAAGCGCAAACTGCTGGATGGCGTGCGTGTAAAAGGAGCCTTAGTGCATGGCAGAGAGATTGTGAACAACGACATGGTGGTTTATTTTATCGACTCACCTGTTTATATGGAAGATGCAACAATACTGGGAAGGCTGGAGGAGTGGGGTGTGCGGCCAATATCTGTTATCAAACGGCGCAAGTGGCCGGGGACGGAGATTGTGGACGGGACAAGATTTTTAAAAGTCCGCTTCAATGAGCAGGTACGATCACTCCCGTACTCAACCAAGCTAGAGACACTTAGAGGAGCGGAGTACTTTAGAGTAATACATGGCCGACAGGTGCGGGTGTGCCGACTCTGCATCAAGCCAGGACACATCTTCAGGGAGTGCCCTGATTTCAAGTGCTTCAGGTGCCAGAAGACCGGGCATTATGCGCGGGAGTGTGAGGAACGAAACGCAGCGGCGAGAGAGGAGGAGGAGGAGAAAGGAGAACGGATGGAGGAGAAAGACGGAGAGAGCGATGACGGAAGGGGAGCTGAAGAGGAGGCAGAAGGTGGGAACGAGGAAGCTGAAAGAGAACTGGAATGGCGGTATAGATCTGACAGCGGCGACAGTGCTGAGAAGGACGGTGACGAACAGATGATGGAGCAGGGGGGAAAAGCGGAGGACGATGATGCGGCGGAGGCTACAGACGATGAACGAGGGAGAGCAGAACAGGTGGAAAAAATAGACGAGGAGCAAAGAAAGGAGGGCAGAGGACAAAAGGGAGGGAAGGAGAAAAAAGAACAGAGACTGGCCGCCAAAAGGAAAGCAGAGGAGGAGAAGACACGGGGAGAGAATAAAGGACCGCGGTCTGGCATGTGAGTGGACAATGTTTTTGTTTGGTACGTTTGAAAAAAGAAAAGACGTTAATTTTTGTCTAATGAATTTTGTTTTGAGCCATGCCAGACTCGCGGTCGTCTGCAGGAGGAACTACGCACACTTTGAGGGGCGGAAAGTGAAAATAAAAATGTTGTTTAAATCAATCATGAAAAGAGATGTGAACTTGATGTATAAGTATGGAGGGGAGAAGGCGGAAAATTTCTTTGTGAGTGGGAGTAAATTAATCTTTGAAGGGGAGGGAGGGGAGATAATGTTTAACTGGTGAAAAGACTGGGGCATGCAGATTGAGCTGTATTTTCTGATTTGACGTAACATTTGTCCTGTCTGCATTAGAATTGAGTGAGTTTTTGTGTAGGATGGACAAGAGAAGGGGATTAAGTTGGATTTTTCTCAGAGATGATTCATGTAAATAATACTCTGTGTTATAGCTTGCTGTAAATGTGTGAACTGGAAAATAATAAAAAAAGATTAAAAAAAAAAAAAAAAAAAATAAGAATACGCCCGATCTCGGAAGCTAAGCAGGGTCGGGCCTGGTTAGTACTTAGATGGGAGACTGCCTGGGAATACCAGGTGCTGTAAGCTTTTTTCCACTTTTACCTGACATATTCACCTGTATAAATAAGGTTTAGTGGGTGGCCTCATTCGCTTACGGCCACACCAACCTGAACGCCCTGAACACCCTGAACGCATCATCTAGTGACTTCATCAACCTGCAACATGGAAGCAAGCCACCACGGGTGACTGCTACAGACTTTTTTCTTCCTCTTTTTCTTTTTTCCTTCTTCCCAGCTTTTTTCTTGGACTATTTCAATTTCCACCTATTCCTTTTCTTCTTATGTGTTAATCCAACCGGACGTTAAGTGTTGAGATTGTCTTGTCTAGTGTGCGTGTGTCCCCCCGCGGCAGTGACGCACTGTGCGGGGGTGAGCCTGTGTGGATGTTTGCCCACGACAATGGCGGAGACAAACACGGAGCGGTATTGCAGAGACGCTGTCACCCACGGAGGTGACAGCAGGAGAGGAGAAGACATGGCGCAGAGCAAGAGTGGCACAAGCACTGAGAGAAACGAGAGGGAGTTAACTGTGATGGTGGAAACGGAGGGAGAGGGCGAGACGACGGCTATGGAGTTGATGCGTGGTGTCAGGTAGTTGTGCGGAGGGCTGCTGGCGTGCAGACATTTAAGTGAAAATAAATACGAAATAACGATGAGCCACCCCAAGGGGAAAGACAGGCTAATGGACGGGTTCAAGATGGGAGACACGAGGGTCCACGTCAGAGAATTGATAAACGATGAGCTGGTCGTGTCATTTATGAACCTGCCTTTCTACATTAAGGATAGGGATATTATAGCGAAGCTACAACTCTGGGGTGTCTCGGCAGCATCCCCAATCAAAAGAAGGATGTGGCCGGGCACAAATGTGGCTGACGGAACAAGGTTCCTAAAAGTGAAATTTAACAGCCACATACAGTCGTTGCCGTATTCAGCAAAATTTGACACAGCTCTGGGGGCCGAGTACTTCCGGGTAGTACATGATAAACAGGTCAAGGTATGTAGGATGTGCATTAAACCAGGCCACATCATGAGAGTGCCCTGAATTCCACTGCAACAGACGTGGAGTTCAGGGCCGTTTTGCAAGAGAATGCAGCCAGGGGAGGAAAAGGTGTGAGCTGTGTAAAAACTTGATGAATGAGTGCAGATGCAACAAAAGCGAGGCAGAGGAGGTCACGAGTGAGAGTGAACCAGAAAGTGAGAGCGGAACCAGTGAGGAGCGAGTCTGTGCTCGGGTTACTGCACATGCTGCAAATACCTCTGGGTCAACAGGTCCCCTCACCACTGGGGTAGAACAACCTACCAGTGAAGGCAGTAGATCAGGCCATACTTTGTTTCCAGACAAATCACTCCCTAGGATGATCACCACTCCTGGAACCGGTAATGATGGCAGGTCTAACATGGACACCTGTTCCTTAAGTAAAGCACAAGACAACAAAAAACGATGCCCTACCTGTGAGCACACATTGTAAAAGCAACGTCTTCTCTACATCAGTCCACTGGCAGTCTTGACTTAACCGCTCAAAAAGACAAAAGAAATTATCCACAGCCTTCTCACAATTTTTGTAGTAACCTTAAATTATAATCTACATCAAAAGTATCTGTGGAAAATGCTGGCGAAACTGGAGACAACTTAAGCTCTTTAATCAGCTCCAGTTCAACCTCACGCAGACTAGTAGTTACCTTTAATCGTTCAAACTCCCATTCTTGCTCCCTGGCATGAACTTACTCTTCATGGGCACGTGCTTCATTTTCCTGTTTCTTCTGTTCAAATGTTATGTCACCAAAGTCAGAAAGGAAAAAACTTGCCCTTTAACCTTGATCTGGCAGCTACTTCCTCTTCAGCAAAAACCTCATCTCTGGAACGAACAGAAGGGGGAAACACTGGCAAAACACCAACCTGTCCTAGCTGGGCCTTTAAGTGGAGTGCATTACTTCCTTGCGAACCGTTTTAGGAAGCTCTATTTCATAATGCTCTGCAATTTTTAGCAACAGCTCCCTGGTACATTTTCCTAGCACCTACCGATTGGAGACTGCACAAAATCCTCCATGGTAGCTATCGTTTCAAACGAACCAGCCCAGATAACCCTTTTTAAACAACAATTATGTTTAATTAATATGTATTTCATCACCTTGGGAATACCTCTCCCCTGACTATCTGCCTATCCAATGCTAACTACCTTCTCTAGACCCTAGTCTTCATGCATTTCATGAAAGGTGTTTTAAACACAAAACCAATGACAAGGTAAAGCCCCAGCTATGCTATTACTCACCAGACGGACTTGGACGTGTACCCAAGACACAAAGTCAAATCATGTTTATGCACAAAAATAACAAACCAACAGACCCCCCGAGAGAGATACTGTTGCTTATTTCTACCAGGAAAGGTAACTCCAAATGGAAATCCCTCTAATTAGTTCCTGATAATGAATGCAATTAGTCCCTCCGATGTAAGCTCAAAGTACTAAATTCACACTCTAAAGTTATCACACACCCTGGACACACCCAGGCAACCAGTACACTATTCCAGGGGAACCTTAACCTACTAGAGGCCTATTACTTTCTCAGGTCAGAAAAGAGTGAGAAACAAACCTGGATCTGGTTTTCGGACGAGCCCCCACTTGTTACACCTTGGCTCATGTGTGCAACAAGAAACACTGGATGGCTCAAAGCTCTGCAGTTTCAGTATTTATTCTACAGGAATAATACTACAAAGAACAAAATACAAAGAAAACCTCCACATGTCCATGTGATAGTAGACCCGGTGAATGAGAGACCAGAGCCCAGTCTGCAGGCCTCTTAAGTAGTGGCCACCCCAGGTGTGCCACATCCCCACTGATCACCGTAGTCCGACTCCGCCTACAGGAGCCTGAAACACAAAACAAGCACAGCAGACAACTCCAGGGTCGTCACAAGATGAATGAAAGAATGTATGAGGAAGATATAGGGCGGTGGATGGAAAGGTTGAAAGAGGGGATAAGGGGCATGAGCAAAAACACTATAAGAACAGGGGAAAGAAAGAGGGAGAGAGAGAAAAAAGGTTAAAAAAGGAGTTAGAGGAAGAGGAGAAGAATGCTGGGGAAGGGGGTAATTATGACAGAGGGATACATAAGGAAGAAAGATGAACTAAAGGAGAACAGGAAAAGTGTTAAGGTGCAATAATTAGAAGGAAGGCGAGGTATGCAATAGAGCAGGAGTGTCAAACATACAGCCCGGAGAAAAGTCAAACCGCCATCTCACTCTATGCCAGTGATTGTCAAACTGGTGGGGTTCAGAGGCATACAGCTGGGGCTCGCGACCGGGAGGGGGAAATGTGAGGCGGAACTAATGTGTTGACGTCCGCATCTCTTTAACGATGGAACAGTAAACAAATCATTCTTTCGCCGTAGCCAGAGGTCGGCCATTCTGCAGCGGCTCCCTGTACAGTGTTGTGCATGTCGCACAGTGAGATCAGAGTTCGTGACAAGATCAGAGCTTGTGACAAACAAGAAACGGTGTTCAAAAACCAAACTGGGATACGGGGTACGCTAAGCGTTTCAGGGGGTACGCTGTAGTGTGCATGGAGCCCCAGGGGGCTGGAATCCCACCTCAGCCGGCGCGTGCCGGCCCTCACCTTTCACTTTCAATGCGTGCATCAGACTCCTAGGTCAGTGTTCCAAGACGGTTCGGACCCCCCCGTTATGTTGGTTTTCATTTTGGTATCAACCGCCGCCAGCCCCCCACAGCCTAAGCGACGTGACGTTGTCCAGGGCAGAGAGGAGTGGCGGTGAGAAAAAAAGCGCGGGGGTACGAAGCCCACTTGAGATCAAAGTGGGCAGTATGTGGCCCCATAACTAAAATGAGTTTGACACCCCAGAAATAGAGGGTGAAAAATCTACAGGGTATTTCTTAGGGCTAGAGAAGAGAAGGAGAATGGAGAGATAGAGAAAGCAATAAATGGGTTAGGCTGAAATAAAAGTCCAAGGATAGATGGAATAATGGAAGAATTTCATATAGAGTTTAGAGAAGAATTGTTTACCAGTGTTGGATAGATTATATGGATGGCAGAGAAGGGAGAAATGCCGCACAGTATGACAACAGGGCTAGTTAGCATAATTTATAAAAAAAGGGAATAGGGACAAATTAGAAAATTACAGGCCACTCACAATGTTAAAGGGGGACTGTTACCACCTGGCTCAAGGCTGGCAACAAAAAGGGAGATCCACACACAGAGCTTTCCATCAAATCTTATTTATATTACTGAGACAAAGGATCAGGCTGGTGCAGCAGGCCCTGCTGAGAGAGAGAGAGAGAGAGAGAGAGAGAGAGAGAGAGAGAGAGAGAGAGAATCCCAGGAGAGCAGTCCAATACTTTCTGGGAAGGCCCACCAAGGTGGGCAGGTAAGTGGCTGAAGCTCCATCCACCAACACTGAGCAAGGCACACAGGCAGGTAGAATGAGGGTCGTCAAAGGACTATAAGGTATTAACAAATGTGTTAGCAAACAGAATGAAGGAAGTAATAGGGACGGGGGTGGGAAGCACCCAAGCATATAGAATACCAGGGAGAGATATAGCGGACAAAATAAGCAGCATTAGATACAATAATACACATGAAGGGAAACAATGAAGGGTTAGTAGCTAGTTTAGATCTTAATTAAGCATTTGATAGAGTAGATCACGGTTTGTATAAAGTGTTAGAGAAGATGGGATTTGAAGGGAGAACGATAGGATGGGTGAGGCGAATTTATGAAAGAGCATAAAAAATCCACCCCCCCACGACCAGGCTCTGTGCCTGTCTACCGAAAGTGTGAAGAGGGCACTCTCCACTATCAACCCCCGGAAAGCAACAGGCCCAGACAACATTGCAGGCCGTGTACTGAGGGACTGCGCAGAGGAGCTTAAGGACATCTTCACGGATATCTACAACTAATACAACTCATCTGTAAACTGGACCAGCTGGGGCTCAACACCTCCCTTTGCAATTGGATTCTGGACTTCCTCAGTGAGAGGCCACAAGCAGTACGGGTCGGCAACAACACCTCGAGCAGCGTCTCACTCAGCACAGGGGCCCCACAAGGATGTGTGCTTAGTCCCCTGCTCTTCACCCTGCTGACTCACGACTGCACATCAACCTACAGCACCAAACACATGGTGAAGTTTGCGGACGACACAACTCTGGTGGGTATCATCACCAAGAACGATGAGACCCACTACAGGAAGGAGGTCACGCTTTTGACCACCTGGTGCAGAAACAACAACCTCCTGCCGGATGTCAGCAAGACAAATGAGATTGTGGTTGACTTCAGGAAAAGCCACACTGAGCGCCCACCACTGACCATCGATGGTGCTGCTGTGGAGCGAGTGAGCAGCACCAAATTCCTGGGGGTCCTCTCCTGGGCCACCAACTCTGCATCACTGGCGAAGAAAGCCCAGCGGCGCCTCTACTTCCTCCATGAACTCGAGAGCGAGAGCTCCCACACTAATCCTGAACACTGTCTACCGGGGCACCATTGAAAGCATCCTGTCCAGCTGCATCACTGTATGGGGCAGTAGCTGCACTGACCACAGCAGGAAAAAACTGCAACGCATAGTAAACACAGCTGGTAAGATCATTGGTGCCCCACTCCCTTCCTTGCAAGACACTTACACCACCCGCCTCACCCGGAAAGCCACCTCGATTGTGAGTGACACCAGCCACACCGCACACGGTCTGTTCAGCCTCCTACCCTCTGGAAGAAGGTATAGGAGCCTCCGTTGCCACACCACCATACTCAGGAATAGTGCTATACACCAAGCTGTCAGGAAGTTAAATTCTCTCCCCTCACTCCCCCCAGCCATATCCTCCAGTCTGACAGGAAGCTGAAGGGTACATGAAGGTGCTAGGAGTGAATTTAGGCGTTGAGGGAGAGAGAGGAAGTATGAAGTACTAATAAATAGCATAAAACAAATTTTAGGCTTTTGGAAGCAAAGAAAGTTGAAACTATTAGGGAAGGTAATTGTGGTAAATGCACTAATAATGAGCAAGATGGTATATGTGATGAATGTGCCTTTGAAAGTGATGAAAGAAATAGAAGGAATCGTAAGCAATTTGTTGTGGGATGGGAAGGGAGTTAGAATAGCAAGGGAAGTTTTAGAAAATTAGTATGAGGACGGTGGACTGAAACTAGTTAATTTAGAGGGACAAAGAAAGCACTAAGGGTGAAAATGATGGTGAGATATTTAAAGGAAAACAGAGATCATGTGTGGAAGGTATTTTTGAGGGATGCAATAAATGGTGGTGGGAGAGGCGGTGGACTAGTGGCAGAAACTTGGACTATTGGCAGAAAAGGTCTCTGGTTTGTCTCTAGTTCGACTCCACGGAGAAAACACAAAAAGACGAACCTGGATTGATCTGTCCAAAAATCCAACACGATTCTCCCTACCCTGTCTAGTGCACCTTACTCCCCCAACATCTGCTCCCCGGGCGCCGTACATGGTTGCTCACTGCTCTGTGTGTCCTGCACCAGATGGGTTAAAAGCAGAGGTTACATTTCCCTACAATTGCATGAGTGTGTCTGTGCATGTGCATGTGTTTGGGATAAATAAATGTATCTAAATCTTAAGTAAATGTGGAGGATGTGGAGAGAGCGTACTGTTCATGGAATTTAAAAAAAGGCATGATGAATGGGGTGACTGAAATCTACAAAGAGATGCTTGGATGCTTGGAGCCTCTCCTGGAACCGTCACCTTATCGTGGTGGAGAGGTTTGCGTGTCCCTGTGAACCTGAGGGCTGTGTTGTCTGGAGCCTTGTGCTCCTGGTAGGGTCTCTCATGGCAGAGTGGTCTCAGGTGAGGGGCCAGACTAAGAATGGTTCAAAAAGCCTCAATGAATGTCGATACAAGAGGAGATGGGACCCAGCCCGGAGGAAGCCCGGGGCCCCTGTCTGGAGCTAGGCCCAGACGGAGGGCTCGATGGCGAGCGCCTGGTGGCCGGGTTTGCCACGGAGCCCGGTCGGGCACAGCCCGAACAAACTACGTGGCACCCCCCCTCTTTTCATCTCATGGGCCCACCACCTGTGGGAAGACCCGTTGGGGTCGGGTGCGCAGCCACATGGGTGGCAGCGAAGGTCAGGGGTCTCGACGGACCAGACCCGGGCGGCAGAAGCTGGCTCTGGGGACGTGGAACGTCACCTCGCTGTGGGGAAAGGAACCGGAGCTTGTGAGGGAGGTGGAGCGCTACCAGTTAGATCTGGTGGGGCTTACCTCCACGCACAGTCTCGGCTCTGGTACCGTACTCCTGGATAAGGGTTGGACTCTATTCTTCTCCGGAGTTGCCAAGGGCGTGAGGCGCCGGGCGGGTGTGGGGATACTCATAAATCCCCGGCTGAGCGCCGCGGTGTTGGAGTTTACCCCGGTAGACGAGAGGGTCGCCTCCCTGCGCCTAAGGGTTGTAGGGGGGAAAACTCTGACTGTTGTTTGTGCGTATGCACCAAACAGCAGCTCAGAGTACTCGGCCTTCTTGGAGACCCTGAATGGAGTCCTGCATGGGGCTCCAGTAGGGGACTCCGTAGTTCTGCTGGGTGACTTCAACGCCCACGTGGGCAACGATGGAGATACCTGGAGAGGCGTGGTGGGGAGGAACGGCCTCCCTGATCTGAACCCGAGCGGTCGTTTGTTATTGGACTTCTGTGCTAGTCATGGATTATCCATAACAAACACCATGTTCGAACATAAGGGTGCTCATAAGTGTACCTGGTACCAGAGTACCCTAGGCCGAAGATCAATGATCGATTTTGTGATCGTGTCATCTGATCTGAGGCCGCATGTTTTGGACACTCGGGTAAAGAGAGGGGCGGAACTGTCAACCGACCACCATCTGGTTGTGAGTTGGATCAGGGAATGGGGTAAATTTCCGGATAGACCTGGTAAGCCCAAACGAGTAGTGCGGGTGAACTGGGAACGTCTGGAGGAGGCCCCCGTCCTAGGTATCTTCAACTCACACCTCCGGCGGAGTTTTTCTGGCATTCCTGTGGAGGTTGGGGACATTGAGCCGGAGTGGGCGGTGTTCAAAGCCTCCATTGCTGAAGCTGCGGCGGCTAGCTGTGGCCTCAGGGTCTTAGGTTCCTCAAGGGGCGGTAACCCTCGGACACCGTGGTGGACACCGGTGGTCAGGGAAGCCGTCCGATTGAAGAAGGAGGCCTTCCGGGATATGATATCCTGGAGGACTCCTGACTCGGTTGCAGGGTACCGACAGGCCCGAAGGGCTGCAGCTGCTGCCGTGTCGGAGGCTAAGCAGCGGGTGTGGGAGAAGTTCGGAGAGGTCATGGAGAAGGACTTTCGGTCGGCGCCAAAGTGTTTCTGGAAGACTATCCGGCACCTCAGGAGGGGGAAACGGGGAACCATCCAAGCTGTGTACAGTAAGGATTGGACTCTGTTGACCTCAACTGAGGAGGTCGTCGGACGTTGGAAGGAACACTTTGAGGAACTCCTGAATCCGAATAACACGCCCTCTATGTTGGAGGCAGAGCTCGAGGTTGATGGTGTTTCGTCGTCAATTTCCCTGGTGGAGGTCACTGAGGTAGTCAAACATCTCCGCAGTGGCAAAGCCCCAGGGATTGATGAGATCCAGCCAGAAATGCTAAAGGCTCTGGGTGTTGAGGGGCTGTCATGGTTGACACGCCTATTCAACATCGCGTGGGAGTCGGGTACAGTGCCAAAGGAGTGGCAAACCGGGGTGGTGGTTCCCCTGTTCAAAAAGGGGGACCAGAGAGTGTGTACCAATTATCGGGGTATCACACTTCTCAGCCTCCCTGGTAAAGTCTACTCCAAGGTGCTGGAAAGGAGGGTTCGGCCGATCGTCGAACCTCAGATTGAAGAGGAACAATGCGGTTTTCGCCCCGGACGTGGAACTACGGACCAGCTCTTCACTCTCGCAAGGATCCTGGAGGGGGCCTGGGAGTATGCCCATCCGGTCCACTTGTGTTTTGTGGATCTGGAGAAGGCGTATGACCGGGTCCCCCGGGAGAAACTGTGGGAGGTGCTGCGGGAGTATGGGGTAAGGGGGTCTCTCCTCAGGGCCATCCAATCCCTGTACTCCCAAAGCGAGAGCTGTGTTCGGGTCCTCGGCAACCAGTCAGTTTCGTTCTCAGTGGGTGCTGGTCTCCGCCAGGGCTGCGCCTTGTCACCAATCCTGTTTGTGATATACATGGACAGGATATCGAGGCGTAGTCGTGGTGGGGAGGGGTTGCAGTTCGGTGGTCTGAGGATCTCGTCACTGCTTTTTGCGGATGATGTGGTCCTCATTGGATCATCGGCTTGTGACCTTCAGCACTCACTGGATCGGCTGGCGGCCGAGTGTGAAGCGGCTGGGATGAGGATCAGCACCGCTAAATCTGAGGCCATGACTCTTAGCAGGAAACCGATGGATTGCTTACTCCGGGTAGGAAATGAGTCCTTAGCCCAAGTGAAGGAGTTCAAGTACCTCGGGGTCTTGTTCGCGAGTGAGGGTACTATGGAGCGTGAGATTGGCCGGAGAATCGGAGCAGCGGGGGCGGTATTGCGTTCGCTTTACCGCACCGTTGTAACGAAAAGAGAGCTGAGCCGCAAGGCAAAGCTCTCGATCTACCGGTCGATCTTCGTTCCTATCCTCACCTATGGTCATGAGGGCTGGGTGATGACCGAAAGGACGAGATCGCGGGTACAAGCGGCCGAGATGAGTTTTCTCAGAAGGGTGGCTGGCGTCTCCCTTAGAGATAGGGTGAGAAGCTCAGTCATCCGTGAGGGACTCGGATTAGAGCCGCTGCTCCTTTACTTAGAAAGGAGTCAGCTGAGGTGGTTCGGGCATCTGGTAAGGATGCCCACTGGGCGCCTCCCTTGGGAGGTGTTTCAGGCACGTCCAGTGGGGAGGAGACCTCGGGGAAGACCCAGGACTAGGTGGAGAGATTATATCTCAACACTGGCCTGGGAACGCCTCGGGATCCCCCCGTCAGAGCTGGTCAATGTGGCCCGGGAAAGGGAAGTCTGGGGCCCCCTGCTTGAGCTGCTCCCCCCGCGAAAAAAAACAACAAGTTAACTGGGTTTAACAAAGTCAGGGTTTAGAACCACTGCAAAAAAACAACAAGTTAACTGGGTTTAACAAAGTCAGGGTTTAGAACCACTGCAAAAAAACAAAAACAAAGCTCAACTGAGTCAAACGAAATAGATATAGATATATGGAGTGTTTATTAATTTAAACACAACTTTAAGATTGAGCTCTGACGTCGAGTTTCATGATAATTATAACTATTTTCATAAAATAGTAATAGCATTCTCAAGTATTTAGTACCTGGAGGCGTATAACTGGAGAGAAGTGTGTGTGTGTAGAGATTTGAATGATATTTCTCTAAAGGTATTAGGATGCACTAAGGGTATTTAAAAATGTTTTAACCAAAATAAAAAAAATAAAAAATTTATAAAAAAAAAAAAGGGGAAAGAGGTATTCTTAGACCTCCTATTAGGAAAAGTAACTACGTTAGATAGAATTGGGTTTATTAAAACTAAATATGAAAGACAATAATCTCAAATCAAAACTCAAATAAAAAAAAATAGATAAATAAAAGAGATATAGATTAAATAAGTTAAATAGGAATTAGGAACATTTTTATTTTTTCTCCCGTACCAGTAGAACTTTTGGTCTGCAAAGAAAAATGGGTTTAAATATCAGTAAAGAAGGGAAGAGGAAAGATTCTGTAAATTCACCACAGCCTACCTCTCCTAATGTGCAGTACATGATAACGAATTATGGCAAATGTTGTACTGAACAATTCAGCGAATGGATTGAGGATTGTGGCTTTCCGAGCACAGGAAGTTTAAGTTTGAATCAGTTACAGCAACTCAAAATTAAACTGCTTGTGAAAGAAGAGCGGAGTAAAGAGGATAAGCAAAAAAGAAAAAAGAATAAAAAAGTTTTTGTACCGAATTGGGCAGCATATGAATGTTGGGTCACAGAAGCAAATATCAGAGATAGAAAGCAGAAGGCAGGGACTGATGTTGTCTCCAAGTGTCAGTTTCTCCACTTAGATCCTGATCTCGACTCAGCTCCGCCAAAGGGAAGACCACAGCCGTCAGCGGTGCTGCATGGGGACCAGCCGAGCGCTCAGCCGCCACCGCTGCAGACGGCACAAGCGGCAGTTCCAGCCGTCTCTCAACTCTACCCAGACCTCGACCTCCCTGCTGCGGAGGGAAAAGACAGCCCTCCAGCCTATAGCACTCCGTGGTCGGCAGCTCACACTCGCGCACCCGAAGAGGCACAGATTACGGTTTAAAAACATCCTTACAAGCACCGATGGTGGAGGTGGCCTCAGGAGATGGTAACACTCAGCTGATTTACAGACCATGGACATTCACGGAAATGAAGGAATCTACCATTTCATTTCTCCCACAAGTCCTAAGTGGGGGAACACAGTATGCAGTGCAATTAGAAGCTTTTTGCAAACAGTTTAAACCAACGAGTACTGAACTGCAGAGACTGTTGATGACGCAGATGGGGATTCAGTTTTCCAAAGTGACGAGAGTTTTCCCCGCACGGGAGCAGAGATTGGTGGGGAACTGTGAACAACGCACACAAGATAGATGGGATTGCTATGGAACTGGAAAATCTAACAGCCCTAGTGGGGGCAGGTTTCATATCTCTTTCTCCCAGTATTCAGGGTATCAGGAATGTGGCTCTGCAGAATAGAGTGGCTTTGGATTTGATGCTCGCAAGTCAAGGGGGTGTTTGCCACATAATTGGGACAGATTGCTGCACATACATACCTGACATTTCTGATAATATGACGCATATAGTTTCCCACTTAAATTACCTATTGTTTGAACAGAAGAGCAAAGACTCTCAAATTCCTGAAGGATGGAATTGGGGGTCATGGTTAACAGGTTGGAAAAATGTACTGTTGAAATTTTTGACGCCTATTCTGATTTCATTTTGTGTATTAGTGTTGTTTGCATGTTTTATTGTTCCTTGTGTTAAGACTATGGTAACTTCCCTCATTAAGTCTATGATTGGGCAATATGTTCAACTTCCTGAAACTAATCAATCCTGGACGCTTCCCTTCCAGGATGATGAGATGATTTAAAATTGTATAGAGGATGTTGAGCCTTGAAGTCTCAAAGTGGGGAATTGTGACGGGAATTTTACCATTTGGGCATTGATTGATGGAAGGAACTACTTTGATGTATAGAAAGATGAGCAAATGCAGTCCCTTAGGAATCAGGGTGTTTTGCTTAAGCAATTGATGGTTATATTACTTCCTAACTTACAGGGTCACTTAACAAACACTTCACAGGGAGGGGGATGTTAGTGGGTTGTAAAACACTGATAAGCGATCCGTGAAAACAGATGTTTGACTCGAGGGGCTTGAGACCAAGTAGAAGACAGGATACTGATCACCTATTTCTAAGGATCAAAGAGGTTAATTGATAACATGTGTTCCTCTCCAGGAGGAGCTTGTAACTGTATAAGAGGGATGTGTGTTCTGTATGTCATTGCTCATTGTATGAAATCTTTACCATGGTCTTGTACACTGATGCCCATCTGCAGATGCTGAATTAAACTACCAGAAAGAACAATTGCAATGACTTGTGCTTGACTATAGAGCAAATTCTACGACAAAAGTCATGGATGGAATGGATGTGAGGAAGATATGGAAGAATTTGAGAGGGAAATGTAACAGTATTGTATGTGAACACTTTGATTTTATTCTAAGGCACAACCGGATTTACAATAACCTGATATTTAGCAAGTTTGACAGGAAGGTGGGAAAGGAATGTGATGTATGTGGTGTGGGAGTGGAAACATGTATGCATGAGTTTGTCGAATGTTGAGAAGGGTATACTTCGAAAAAAAGAAGTTAATCAATAAAGGATGGAAAGTGGATTTGGCGGTGAGGATGGATTGGAAGAAGCTGTGGCTGTTTGGTGTGAATGAAAGATCGAATGGATGCAACGGAAATCTCATGAACTATGTTTTAAGCCATGCTAGGTAAAATTAAGAAGGAACATGGCCCATTATGAGGAAAGGAAATGTGATGTATGGAATATGTTCAAAAACTTGACAGAAAGAGACTTGAGATGGATATGGAGCTTTATTGGGGAAGAGGAGTTTAGGAAAGGATTCGTGGACGATAGCACTTTTATTGAAATAATAAATGGAGATGTGAATGAGGTGTGAATGAATTTTGATTAAAAGGGATGTTTTTTTTCAATGGTTTGATTTTGATTTTATTAATTTATGTATTTGTCCGTTTCCTGTGTAGTATGTGATATGCATGTAAAATGTACAAGCCCTGAACAGGGCAGGCAATGCATGAAGTTTGTAAAAAAGTAATGTACATACAATTAATGTATAAAATATATTTTTGATGATAAAAAGAGAAAAACACGCCCCATCTCCTCTGATCTCTGAAGCTGAGCAGGGTCGGGCCTGGTTAGAACTTGGATGGGAGACTGCCTGGGAATGCTTTCGGGCACTTTTGTTTAAAATGACGGACCATGTTAAAGAAGGGCCACGGAACGGAAATACAACTAATGAGCAGGAAAACTGACAAAAAAAAACAAGTGAAATAAACTGTCGGGGAAATATTGTAACGGAGAGAAGTGAGAGGGAGCTCACTCTGAATATGGAGGTAGAAGGAGAGAAGATCATAAGCGTGATGGAAATTATGAAATGTGTGCGCGAGCTCTGCGGCGGACTCATGGCCTGCAGATTCATCTCCACACATAAATTTGAAATGACAATGAGCGTTCCGAGAAGGAAGGAGAGGCTGATGGAGGGATTTAAGATCGTGGATACAAGAGTCCACGCCAGAGAGCAGACAAACGATGAGCTTGTGGTGTCATTCCTTCATCTGCCGTTTTATATTGAAGCTTGGGAGATCCTGGAAAAGCTGCAGGGCTGGGGAGTCTCGGCTGTGTCACCAATCAAGAGGAGGATGTGGCCGAGTACCAACGTGGCGGACAGGACAAGATTCCTCAAGGTAAAATTCAATAATCAGGTCCAGTCACTGCCGTACTCACCCAGATTCGATACTGCGCTGGGTGCGGAGTACTTTAGAGTAATTCACGACAATCAAATAAGAGTATGCAGGATGTGTGTACTGCCGGGACATATACTAAGGGAATGCCCTGACTTTATGTGTCACAAATGCGGGTTCCAGGGGCACTACGCAAGGGAGTGCAGCAGGAACAATACTAAATGCAGCCTGTGTTTAAAAAAATTGGAGGAGTGTGTGTGCAACAAAAGTGAAACAGGAGGTTCAAGATGAGTCTGGGGACAGTGAGGAAGTCAGTCTGAGCGAGGAGAGCACATGTGAAGATGAGGAAATGTAGTGCGCAGGAAGAGGGTGCAGCTGGTGCGGCCAGTGCGTCGAGGCCTGGCGAGAAGCGTGAGGGAGGAGGAGAAAAAAAAAGGAGCAGAGGATATTGCAGAGCTGGGAGTCAGCTTGGTAACAAGGGAGCAAGGGGAGAAAATAACCTAATGAAAGACAAAAAAACATTACGAAAAAAGCACGGCGCGGCAGACATCTGCTGAGTTTTTTTTAATATGGCTGGGCACAGCAAAAGGAGTAAGAGAAAATAAAGAAAGCAATGAAGAATGGATGGAAATGATTTAGAGAGAGAGAACGTGCGTGCTCGGAGCATCTCAGCACGGACTACCAGACTCAAAAACAGCCTCTTCCCTCAGGACGTAAGGCTTCTGAACAATCAACACTGACCCTCTGAACAGTCACCAAGTACATTCTGCTCCCCTACTCATACAAATGCACTTCACATATATTTATTATATTCAATGTAATATTCCCCACTTCCTCATCCTGTAAACTGCTGCTTCATTTGACTGTTATATGTTACTATGTTATGTTATTTTCTATTTTGTAAAGTAGTCTACTGCGTAGATGTTGCCTGCCATGAATTGCACCGCTCCGATGACACTGTCATTGGTGCATGTGACAATAAACTTTGATTTGATATTTGATTTGATGAGGGAGGAAGATAAAACAGATGTATGTTGGAGAAGGAGAGTTCAAGGTGAGCCTGAAATTTTTTTTAGCAACTGCTCCCTGGTACATTTTCCTAGCACCTCCCGATTGGACACTGCACAAATTCCTCCATGGTAGCCATCGTTTCAAATGAACAAACCCAGATAACCCTTTTTTTTATTTTTAAATATACATTTCATTACCTTTGGAATACCTCTCCCCTGACTATCTGCCTAACCAATGCTAACTACCTTCTCTAGACCCTAGTCTTCATGCATTTCATGACAGGTGTTTTAAACACAAAACCAATGACCAGGTAAAGCCCCAGCAATGCTGTTACTCACCAGACGGTCATGGACGTGTACCCAAGACACAAAGTCAAATCATGTTTATGCACAAAAATAACAAACAAAAATAACAAACCAACAGACCCCCGAGAGAGATACTGTTGCTTATTCCTACCAGGAAAGGTAACTCCAAAGGTAAATCCCTCCAACTAGTGCCTGATAATGAATGCAATTAGTCCCACCGTTGTAAGCTCAAAGCATTACATCAGAAGCAGACATTCACACTCTAAAGTTATCACACACCCTGGGCAACCAGTACACTATTCCAGGGGAAACTTATCCTACTAGAGGCCTATTACTTTCTCAGGACAGAAAAGAGTGAGAAACTAGCTTGGATCTGGATTTCGGACGAGCCCTCACTTTTTACACCTTGGCTCATGTGTGCAACAAGAAACACTGAATGGCACAAAGCTCTGCAGTTACATTATTTATTCTAAAGGAATAATACTACAAAGAACAAAAAACAAAGAAAACCTCCACATGCCCATGTGATGGTAGACCCGGTGAATGAGAGACCAGAGCCCAGTCTGCAGGCCTCTACAGTAGTGGGCCCCCAGGTGTGCCACATCCCCACTGATCACCAGAGTCCGACTCCACCTACAGGAGCCTGAAACACAACACACACAGCAGACAACTCCAGGGTCGTCACAAGATGAATGACAGAATGTATAAGGAAGATATAGGGAGGTGGTGGGGAAGGTTGAAAGAGGGGATAAGGGGCATGAGCAAGAAACACAGTAAGAACAGGGGAAAGAATGAGAGAGAAAAAAGTTAAAACAGGAGTTAGAGGAAGAGGAGAAGAAAGCTGGGGAAGGGGTAATTATGACAGAGGGATGCATAAGGATGAAAGATGAACTAAAGGAGATAGAGCAGGGAATGTGAAAAGGTGCAATAATTATAAGTAAGGCGAGGTATGCAATATAGGGTGAAAAATGTACAGGGTATTTCTTAGGGCTAGAGAAGACAAGGCAGGAGAACATTTATTTTGAGCCAGTGGAGGGAAAGGGAAGGGAAAAATTAACGGACCTTGTAGGGATAGTGGAAAGAGTTGAAGAATTTTATATAGAGTTATATAAGAAAGAAGAGGTAGATGAGGAGAGTAGCAGACAGGTGATAGACGGAAGATGGAAAGATAGACAGAGCGATGAGGATAGAGATTTGTGCGAAGGAGAGATAAGTAATGGAGAGCCAATGACTGGATGTGGCTATTGAATTTAACTTTTAAATATCTCGTCCACATTAGTTCCAGGCCACGTCCTCCTCTTTATCGGAGATACTGCCGAGACACCCCAGCCCTGGAGTTTATCTAGTATCATACTGTCCTTGATGTAAAATGGCAGATTCATAAATGATACCACCAGCTCATCATTAATAAGCTTTCTAGCATGCAGCCTCGTTTCTCCAATTTTAAACTCATCCATGAGCCTCTCATTCACTTTCGGGTGACTCATGGTCATCTCATATTTGTTTTCCGTCCATGTGTCCCTCACACACCTCATCAGCTCCATAGCCGTTGCTTCATCCTCGCCTTCCATCTCTACCATTACGGTTAGCGCCCTCTCATTCCTCTCATTGTTTGTGCAGCTCTTGCTCTGCGTTAACTCCGTGCCTCTCCCGCTATCACCTCCGTGGGTCACCGCGTTTCCACTCACCCGCTCCATGCTTGCCTCCGCCATTGTCGCGAGGTACACTTCCAAACAGGCTCAGATACCCCCGCACAGTGCGTCACTGCCGTAGGGGGACACACACACACACCCCAAACAAGACAATCACAACGCTAACGTCCGGTTGGATTGATACATACGATGAAGAATAGGTAGAAGTAGATCGAGTAGAAGAAAAAAGCTGGGATGTGGTGGTAGATCTGGTGAAGGGGAGAGCCCAGTGTGCAGCCCTCTTAAATACTGGTCAGCACAGGTGTGCCATATCACTACTGATTACTAAGATCTGACTTCCGCCTACAGGAACCTGAAACACACACAAGCACAACACCACAGCAGGACAACTCCAGGGTTGTCACACAATATTATGATAAAATTGCAACTTAACGTCTCTTTTCGGAACATTTCACCTGATTTATTTACATGTATAAATAGGTATTGTGGGTGGAATCATTCGCTTACAGACACACCACCCTGAACACGCCCATTGAGGTCGTCACAGTGAGATGGCAAGAGCAGTGAAAAAAGCCAAACTTAAGTGTCTGTTTCACAAGTAAAATAAGTTTCTACGTCAATGTATTGTCAGTTTTTCGTTTGTTCGAAAAGTAGAGTTTATTATTTTCAACAATCCTCTGACATATCTTGCTGTTTGGGGGAAATTTCGATTTTTTTGTTTAACCTCGAAAGACGGACAGCATGGCAACAAACGAGAAGGAGCAGACAGACGTAAAAACAATCAGGGACAGAGCAAGAGGAGGAGATGAAAGAAGTGAAGTGAAGGACGGACAACAAGAGAACAGACAGGAAAATGCCAGTGAGAGGGCACAGGGACCAAACACTTCCACTGCTGGTCAAACGAGGCACAGAGGGAAAATAGGCAGAGAGGAGCAACGAGGGGAGGGAACGGGGGTCTCATTTATAACCGTTGCGCTGGCTGAAACGTTCGTACGCCACTTCTCAAGCAAACGTTGCGTATTTCCACGCAAACTCTGACCCATGCGTACGAACGTTTTGGAGACGGGAAAGTGGCGACACAGACGTGAGGTGGTGAACTGAAGTCAGATTATTGATCCACTTCATCATTTACATTAAAACCAACAGTTTAATTTTGCTCGCACGACATATCTGTTCCACTCGAACCTTTTAATTTAAACATTACTTGCAGCAAATTACGTTTAGATTCCATTTAACCGTGGAGTTACGGAGCCGAGTCATTCATAGGTTTTAATAATATCTTCAAACACTGCGTGTCTCATCAAATCACTGCAGTGAACGTGACTGTGCCATCAGGCGCACAGAGCGCACTGGAGATCACTTACAGGAACTGAAAAAAACTTTCCAAATAATATGCCAGAGGAGGTGAGGATCCACAGATGTGAGGGAATCGGTCCGGTGCTCTAAATAAATAAATACTACCGTGACAGTGGCAAGGGGCTTGCGAATGGAAGGATAAGGAAGAAGAGAGGGTTCAGCGATGTCTGATCAGCTGATATAGAATCTATTGATCTGTGATCTTTGTTTTTAACTTCATGCTCCGTTCTTTCTCTCGTCTTCACTCACACCCGTTCTCCGCAGTCCGTGCTGTTTTCGTTCTGTTTTTTTTCTGTCTTTCGTTCGGTTATTTCCACCCCTTGCTCCCTTGTTAGCAAGCTGACTCCCAGCTCTGCACTTTCCTCCAGCCATCCCCTTGAAAAGTTTCTCCTTAGATGTATGTTAGTTTCCTATGATCTGGCCTGGCTATGATTTGGCCTGAGTCATCAAAGCACACTGTTTTAAGTTTTTTGTTTGATCTGAATTAAACTGTATAATGTGCCAGGTTTTCTTTATATAAAAGTTAATTTAAGACAGAATTATAGTATCAAACGTAAATAAAAGCATGTACATATCAAGTTTTGCTAAGATATCTTATAATTATTTCAGAGGAGCGTGACTCTGGATCAGTTCAACCAAGAGCTCAACTTGTTTTCTGAGCTTTCGACCACTTCTCAGGGTCTTCTTCATTGAACTCAAATAGCTTTGGCCTCATCAGGTGAGCTAAGATTGTAATGTTGGTCTTGAGATGGTGTATTTTAATTATAAGCTGAAAAATATACTCAGTGTTTTAATCATAAAGCTGAGAAAACACCACCTGGAGAAACCCTCTACTCCCTGTTAGTAAATTTAACTTTCCCTCTGTAGGTGTTGCAGTGTCTGATGACAGTTCATCAATACTTTAGTTTAATGACAGCCACTGAGCTTGAGAGCTCATTTCTATGACTCAAACGAGTAGCTGCAATAAAACAGGAGAAGCTTAGCTACTGGAAAACAAAGCTTCGTACAGAACATGGAAGAGAGTTCTTCTGGGATTGGACATTACTCCGGTTCACATCATTTGGAGAGCAGCTCCATCTGTTGGCTGCCTGAGGTTACTACAGCACAGTATGGTTACATGATGTGAGGCCGGAATTGTCATTTTTCTAAGCAGCTGTCACTTTTATATTTAGCAAGGAAAGACACGAGGTAGCTACGATAAATATAACAACAAAGGCACACTCTTTAAAAAGTATGGTACATAATATAATGACGATATCGCTGAACATCATGTTACATGATGCATGTGTGTAGGTAGGAGTAGGCTAGTCCTTCACAGAGTCTAACGCTATGTTTTATAATATTTGATGTTTTGATATTTACTAACTTCTTAATCTTAACATTGTAAGAAAGACATCCGATATGGTTCAATCTATCTTGACTCCCTGTAGTTAAGAACTCTGTAACTCCATATTTAGTGAAATGGTGATGAATGATGAGGAAACAGTTCTTTGTGGATAGACGTGTATGGCTCTTAAAAGAGCCTTTTACCAGGATGGACATGTTTCACAGTGAGGACAGCTCACTTCTTCTTGGCTGCTGTCTTCTTCGCTTTGGGTTTGGCGACCTTCTTCGCGGGGGCTTTCTTGGCAGCAGGGGCCTTCTTCACCACCTTCTTGGGGCTCTTCGCCACTTTCTTGGGGCTCTTCACCACCTTCTTGGGGCTCTTGGTGGGCGTCTTGGCCGCTGCTGGTTTCAACACCTTCTTCGGGGACTTTTTAGCGGCTGCTGGCTTCTTGGCTGCCGCCGACTTGGGCTTTTTAGCAACTGCGGGTTTCTTGTCGGCGGGCTTCTTCGCTTTGGGAGCGGCCTTCTTCACTGCCTCTTTCTATCTCATCTTGAACGAGCCGGTGGCCCCGGTTCCCTTGGTCTGGGTCCCGCTGACCACCAGCTTCTTGATGGTGGTGTTGACGCGGGAATTGTTCTTCTCCACATCGTAGCCTCCGGCAGCCAGAGCCTTCTTGAGGGCGGACACTGACGCGCCACTGCGCTCCTTGGACGCAGACACGGCCTTAACGATGAGCTCACTGACGCTGGGGCCGGCAGTCTTCGGTTTCACGACCTTCTTCTTGGCCGCTTTAACTTTGGCGGCGGGTGGAGCTGGAGCGACTTCTGCCATCTTTCTCTTTGCGTATAGATCAACGACGAACTATCGGAGTGAGTTCCCGGACTGATGGAGAGTCCCGATCGGAACACACCATGAGAACCGTGGAGAATCAGTCGAGCAGTGGCTCCCGTGTGCAGTGTGAACGCCGAGACACTTGTGTTTTCTCTTCACTGATAAACGAGTAAAAACTCAGTGGGTGAGCGGAGCTGGAGGCTGACAGTGAGGAAGCAGGTAGCGGACTTATTTGTCTTCATATTGAAGTCATGAAGAGCTCTGATGCTCTCTGCATTTGGTCGGTGGAGCCTCCAAACACGAGCCGTTCATCTGCTCAGCGGCTTTTCCCAGTTTCTCTCCTAAAATGAGTTCAAAAGCACCACAGCTCCACCAAAACCCGTTTCCTAGCTGCTCCACGTATTCGTTCAGAGACACCGAGTGAAAACAATCACCTGCTGAGGATCTCTTTTTAGTCAAATCAAATAATTGTGCAGGAAGCAAACACACCGCTGATGGCCGAGGCTCCTGGTGAAGTTGAGCCAGACTTCCTATCAGAGCCGTGAACGTTTCATGCTGAGGAGGCTGGAGAGTCATTATAAAAGTAGGGCTACATTTGATATCCATGTTGAATTTGATCAAATATTCCTTTCAAGCCATGATTATCATTATTTGTGTAAATAATCATTAAAACTAGACAAACGTTTTCTGAAAAACTGTTTGACCCGTGTGTGAGAAATTACTGTTAACCTGTCATTATATGTTACCTATTGATCAATAGATCAAGTCTTCTCAGACTTTTATAGCCAATAACACATTCTTATAACAAATTAAGGCCTTAGTATCAACAAACACTGTGTTTATCCAGAATGTACATACTTGTGCAGTATGTGAAAGTGTTTGTGTAAATTGCAGCGTGTAAACATGTCATTTTAAGCATTCAAACAGACTTTATTTATTGTGACGACCCCTTCTCACCTGGACACTAGGTGTCCCTGTTCTTCCGTTCCCAGAGCTACGAGTGGAGTGGAAATCAGCGACAATCAGTGCACATCTCGGCCAGGTGTGCTCTGGCCAGCACCCTTCTCTGTTTTGTTTTTGGAGACTTTGGTTGTTGCTTATAATTTATTCTGTTAAATAAATATCCTGAAAGAGTAACAGTTCACCCGTGTCGTCTCCCTCATTGTCACAGTCGTGAGCCGGGCTGTGACGTTCATCTTTACAGATCTACTTCTATTTCAAACACACACACTTCACATTTCATTCGGGGCTACTTAATACTAAAATATTATATACATCATTATGCACACATAATTATAAGTATGACGAAAAGTAGTGGCATTGCCTATCGATGGTGTCTTACATCATGGTGTAATCTTTACCTTCTTTTTCGGCCAAAGCAAAACACCCACACTCTCTTGTTTCTCCTCAGATTGTATAAATATTTCAGCTTTGCAACCGGTACATTTGGTATAGGCATAGGCGCAGAGGCATAGAAATGGCCCAGCTGAGAAATCTAAGGAATATTAGACATCATAGCAATCACTGACACTGTGACATTAAAGCACTGACAACAAAATAGAATAACTTGAACTAATGAAATCCTTTGTAGTTTAAAAGTTTTTTATTTTATTCGTTTGAAGGAGTTCCCATTTACTTAAATTGTACTGGATTCGGCTACAATGCTTTTTACCCCTGAAACTCCAAATGAGATATACATTTGACTGTTTTTATTGCAGAAAGCTACAAAATGTATTTATATTTTTACTTCATAGTTATTGTAACTGTATTTACACAAGCTTAATTTATACACATAGGTAACCTTAAAAACGACGTCTTAACGCGAAATATTATTCGGCTGTGTCACCAATCAAGAGGAGGATGTGGTCGAGTACCAACGTGGCGAACGGGACAAGATTCCTCAAACTAAAATTCAATAATCAGGTCCAATCACTGCCGTACTCAGCCAGATTCAATACTGCGCTGGGTGCGGAATACTTTAGAGTAATTCACGACAAGCAAATAAGAGTATGCAGGATGTTTGTACAGCCGGGACATATACTAAGGGAATGCCCGGAAAAATACTAAATGCAGTCTGTGTTTAAATAAATTGTGTGTGTGCAACAAAAGTGAAACAGGGGAGGTTCAAGATGAGTCTGGGGACAGTGAGGAAGTCAGTCTGAGCGAGGAGAGCACAGGTGAAGAGGAGGCGGCTGGCGCGAAGCGGGAGGGAGGGGGAGACAAAAAGGAGCGGAGGAAAGTGCAGAACTGGGAGTCAGCTTGCTAACAGGGGACCAAGGGGAGAAAATAACTGAACGAAAGACAACAAAACAGAACGAAAACAGCACGGACTGCGGAGAACGGGACAGCACGGCGCGGCAGTCAGCTGCCGAGCTTAGCTCCGTGAGAAAAATACAGAGCTGCGCGGCTTCGACAGAGACTGCAGCCCAGGCTCTCGATCCAAATGCACTCGACTCAGACTCAGACAAGGACTCTGCGATGAAAATAACACAAATAAGGAGAAGACAAAACACGGAGAGGCAGCAAAGAATTAACAAGAAGAGTAAATCTAAGAACCAAAAATGACAATCTTGAATAAACAATGGCAACCGTCACCTCATTTAATGCCCAAAGGCTACGCAAGAAAAGGAAAAGACAACAAATATTGGAAATGTTCAAATATGGCACATTATGTGTACAGGAAACACATTGGGATGAGGAGTGTATGAGGGAGATCAAGAAGGAGTGGATGGGAGGCAGGGCCGGCCCTAGCACATTTGGCGCTCTAGGCAAGCTTTGTAGCGTCCCCGGCTGAATGATGGTCGGATTCTTTTTTTTTACTGATGGTTCATTATCCTTTATTTTCTCTTCACACATCCGTGACATATGAACACACCGTAAGAACTTGTGCCTTTCTCAGCCAGGTGCTTAAAAACAACAAAAGAATACTTTTCATTCAACCACGAAGCAGCGATCTTTTTCGTATTTACCAGGAAGGGCCTTTTCAAAATAAAAGAAACCGTTTCAAAATAAACGTATCAAAAAAAGGCAATAGGGCATTAATAGGTCATTTACACTCCCACCAAATCACGAGTGAATTTCAGAACAATATGGGATGCAAACACGAATGATTTACTAAATAATGACTTCAATACTTTAAAGGATACAGGTTTGGTGTGAGGAGGATGGTTAAACAGTCTCTAGTAGCAGGATCAGCTTCTGAACTGGGCGTTCAACGATAGAGGGCTTGCCAGAACGCCGTCCTTCCTTTTCCCTTTTTTCCTCTCCAAGACGAATCTTCACTCTTCTTACCAGTCCATCGGAATCAGTCACTGTCTCTACAACTTTGGCCAATCTCCACTCGTTGCGTGGCATACCATCTGCCTTCTCCATGACTATGTCGCCGACCAACAGGTTTCTCCTCGGAGCATGCCAGCGTTGTCTTGTGGCGATGTTCGAGAGGTACTCTCTTTTCCAACGGCTCCAGAATTGCTCTGCAAGATACTGAACGTGACGCCACCTCTTGCGAGCATACATGTCCTCTCTGATAAAGCTGCCAGGAGGTGGTAAGGCTACAACCGATTTTAAGGTGAGCAGGTGATTTGGCGTTAATGGTTCGGGGCTGTTCGGATCACTCAGATTGTCCACTGTGAGTGGACGACTGTTTACAATAGCCATTGCTTCATAGAAGAATGTGCGCAGCGAGGCATCATCCAGCCGACCTGATGAGGATGAGAGAGTGGCTTGAAGAACATTCCTCACCGTTCTGATTTGTCTCTCCCATACACCTCCTGCATGGCTTGAGTGTGGAGCGTTCATGATGAAGTCACACTGCTTCTCAGCCAAAAATGTTGTCAGACGATTGCAGTCCACCTGCTTAAGAGCCTCACTCAGTTCGTTTTTAGCTCCAACAAAATTACTTCCTTGATCACACCGTATGTGACGTACTGCTCCTCTTAAGGCAGCAAAACAACGAAGGCCATTAATGAAAGCATCTGTTGACATGTCGTCCAACATTTCAATGTGGATAGCCCGGCAGCAAAGGCACGTGAAAAGAAGTCCATATCGCTTGTGCACCTTACGTCCCTGTTTGGTGTAAAATGGACCGAAACAGTCCATTCCACAATAGGTGAATGGTGGTGATGGATCTACACGGTCTGGCGGCAGATCTGCCATACGCTGCTCTTCTGCAGCTCTCCTGTGTTTCCTACACTTAACACACTGACGTATATATGCAGCAACAGTTCTGTTTATTCCAGGAACCCAGAACCCATTAGATCTGATCTCATTGATCGTAAAACACTTTCCTTGATGTCTGACGTGCTCATGGGAGTGTGCAATTATCATCTTGGTAATGGAATGATCCTTTGGGATTATCACTGGATGTTTCTGTGAGGAAGGGAGAGATCCGTTTTTTAGTCTTCCTCCCACCTTGAGGATTCCATCTTGGTCAAGGAAAGCATCCATCTGATATAGTTTACTCTGAGATGGAAGACGATTCCCTTTGCTGAGCAACTTAATCTCTTCTCTGTACACTTGTCTCTGTAAGTCCTTTATGACAATGCACTGTGCATCTTCTCGCTCTTGGACAGTACTGTGGTCTGTAGATTTGTTTCCTTTGACACGGCGGATGAGACGTGCTACAGCTTGAGTGGCCTTATACCATGACGAAAACTTAGACAAACGGTCTAAGAGACTTGCTTGTTCTGTGGTCTGTGTGTTCAGTATCTGAACTCTTTTGATTTCAGGGTCTCCAATCGGTATTTCTGTGATGACATCAGCAGCTGGAGGTAAATCCTTCTCCCATAGGAACTGAGGTCCTGTGAACCAGTTTGATGTGAGAAGCTCACCTGCACTTGAACCCCTCGAAGCCAGGTCTGCAGGGTTTTTGTCTGTGGGGACATATCTCCACTGCTCTGGAGCTGTGCTCAGACGTATCCTTTGTATCCGGTTTGATACAAACGTGTGGAAGCGTCGTGCCTCGTTGTTAATGTACCCCAAAACTACTTTGAAGTCAGTCCAGAAGTACTCATCAATGTCTGTGAGACCTAGCTCCTCCCTTAGGGTGTCACTTGCGGTAACTGTGACAACTGCAGCTGCCAACTCTAACCTGGGGATAGTTGTAACCTTGATAGGAGCTACTCTAGACTTTGCTGTAATGAGAGCACAATGAACACTTCCATCTTCATTCACCTGTCTCAAATAAGAACATTGACCATAACCACATGTACTCGCATCAGAGAAGTGGTGTAGCTCTTTTCTGAAAACGCATCCAAAATCAACTGGCACGTAGCATCGAGGTATGTTGATTTTCTCCAGATTTGCAAGGTCACTCAGCCACCGTTCCCACACTGGTTTTAATTTACTGAGGAGAGGTTCGTCCCAACTTGTACCTTGCCTACACATTTCCTGAAGCACTCTTTTCCCAATGAGCACGAAGGGAGCAATAAACCCCAGCGGGTCATAGATGGAGGCAACTGTGGATAGAATGCCACGACGAGTTGCTTGCTGATCCTTAATGCAGATGTGAAATCTGAAAGTGTCAGATTCAATGTGCCAAAGAATCCCTAAGGCTCTCTCCAACGTTGAATCATTGAAGGCGATATCAAGTGCCTTTACTTCAATGGAACGCTCAGAGGGGGGAATGCTCTCTAGCACCGACTTGTTATTGGTCACAAATTTGTGAAGTCTCAGACCACCAGTAGCACAGAGGTCTTGAGCTTCCCTTGCAAGCTGAATAGCTTCATCTACACTTGCTATGCTTGTGACGCCGTCATCAACGTAGAAGTCTCTCATAATGAACTGTGAGGCGAGAGGAAACCGGCTCTCGTTTTCCTTGGCAAGATATTTTAGTCCATAGTTGGCACATCCTGGCGATGATGTCGCACCAAATAGATGAACCTTCATACGGAATTCCTGTGGCTCTGCACTCAGGTCTCCGCCTTTCCACCAGAGGAAACGTAGATAATCTCTGTCAACTTCAGACACGTGGAACTGGTGGAACATTTTTTCTACATCACACATCAGTGCAATGTGATTCAGCCTAAATCTCATGAGGACACCAGTTAGATTATTTGTCAGATCTGGGCCTGATAGCAGGTGGTCATTAAGCCTGCTCCCCCTGAACCTTGCTGAACAGTCAAAAACGACACGGAGCTTTTCTGGCTTTTTGGAGTGATAAACCCCGTGGTGAGGGATGTACCATTTTTCTCCTTCCTTCCCTTCATGCTGAACAGCCTCTGCATCACCCTTCTCAATAACCTCATTCATGAACTTCGTGTAATGCTCCTTATATTTTTCATCCTTCAAAAGCTTTTTCTTCAGATGACCGAGCCGGACAATTGCTAGTTGCTTGTTGTTAGGAAGGTGTGGTCTCTCCTTAAAGGGGAGTGGCATCTCACAATGGTCATGAGCATTTCTTTGAATTCCATTTTTTAACATATTTAGGAAGAGAATGTCATCTTGAGAAACAGCCTTGCCCTCCTTATTGTCCTTGAAGTCAGACTCTAAGACCCGGATAGCGTCTGATGGGGTAACTGGTGGAAGTTCTCTGACGACAACTCTGTGACACATGTTAGCGATAGATGATAATTCGAGATTAGGTGATGAACATCCCACGATACTCCAACCTAGATCTGTGCGCACTGCATAAGGTTCATTATCACCTCCCATGATTACTTGCTTAGGTGCCAGTGCCCTTGAGCAGTTGTAGCCTATTAAGAGACCAACTTCACACTCCAGTTGTGGTGGAATTTCATCTGCTATAATGCTGAGATGATTCCAGTGCCTTGCCGTTTCACAGGTAGGAATGTGTTTTCGATTCACTGGTATGCAGTCCTTGGTGTAAGCCGGAGGAAGATCAATGAGGATTGTTGAGTCGTATCCACGCACTCTGAGGCCTGAAACTCTTTCACTGTGCATTAAGGCATCCTTTCCAATCATGGTAGTTAGCTTGAGCCTCACAGGTTGTGCTTTGGTTTGTAAGCCTTGGCTAACATCCTGGTCAACGAAGACTGTGTCACTTTGTGTATCCAGCATGGCATAAACAAGCTTTTCCAAACCTGGATTGCTGATGGAGGAGACCCAGACTGGCACAATCATGGAAGTGTTTACAGATTGGTCCTTGGTGTCCACACTCAGAGACAATGTGGTTGCTGACTCGTCTATGATGCCGTGATTTGAGACCGGCACTTGTTTGGCTTTAGTGTGGTTGTCATCATGGAGACAGGTTGGATGTCTTCCCTTACATGTGTCACATGTGTGTCTGTAACGGCAATCTTTGGCACTATGGCCTGGCTTTAAGCAGCCGTAGCAGAGTCTCTTTTCCTTGACAAATCTCCGTTTATCCTCCAGTGATCTCCCTATGTACTGAGGACAGCTGTGCAGACGGTGGTTAATGTCTTTACAGAGCATACATGGTGGTTTTACACTTGGCCTTGATTTCACTTGGTTTTCTGTCTCTGTAACTGTTTGGGTATGTAGAACACTAGATTTATTGTTCAGCCTTTCGTAGATATAACGCTTCTCTCTAGGTGATTCTGTAGAATGAAGAGCATAGAATGACGTTATAGGATTACAGGCGACCTCTGCTTCCATCACCATAAAGTAAACAAATTCTTTGAAGTTTGGGAATTCCTGCCTGTCTCTCATAACTTGGGTGACTTGGCGGTTCCACCGTGATGCTGCCCAGTCTGGCAGCTTTTGAACCAATTTATGATTTTCCTCACAGTCATTCAAAATATCAAGGCCTTTAACGTGAGGCATGGCTTCTTGACATGCATGCAAGAAATCAGAAAATGTCCGGAATCCCTCAGCATCTTTTGGTTGGATCCTTGGCCAGTTAGTCAGCTTTTCTCTGAAGGCTCTCTGTATAACAAAGGGCTGACCGTATCTGTGGTTGAGACGGTTCCATGCATCCATATAGGCTTCATCATCACTTCTATAAAATATGCCATCAAGTATTTTCCGAGCTGGACCTCCAATGTACTTTCTCAGATAATGCAGCTTGTCTGCTGAAGAAATGTTCCTTCTATCTATCAATGAAATGAATGAAGCTTTCCACTCAATAAACTGAATGGGGTCACCAGTGAATACAGACGGCTCTGGCATTGGGAGCCTGTTCAGGGATATAGAATCCTGGACTGCTTGAGCAAGACATGACACATCTGTTTGTGAAGGTGAAGCAGTTTGTGGGACATGAGCAGACTGCTGGATGGGAGTTGAAGACACAGTTTGCTGTTGAGACACATGCTGCTGTCTCTTAGTGTTGTGATCAGAATACACACTGGCCTCTTGCATCACTTCCTGATTGTAAATCACTAATCTTGCTCGTGCAGCTCTAACATCCTTCTCTGCCTTCAGTCTTTCCAGCTCACGCTTCTGAACTTCCAGATCTTTCCTCTGCTGTTCTTCTAGGAGCTGGATCCTTTCCTTTTGTCTTTCCTCTTCCAATAACACCTCATACTCTGCTTCCTTAGCTGCTAACTCTGCTGCAGCATCAGCTCTTTTAGCTGCTACGATGGAGCTCACAGAGTGGTTGCTGGATTTGCTACTAAATTTGTGACTTGAAGGTTTGGCTGTGGATCCATAGATGGAGCGAGCATAGTCTCTGTTAAGCAGCTCACGGAGACGCTGTTTTACTACATCACTGTTAAATTCTCCATCTATACCTGATATCCGTTCATATGCAATTTTTACAATGTCCTTTGTGACTGCATCGCAGGCATCAACACGACGTCTTATCTCTCTAGATGGAGTAATGTGATCTCTAATTTCCACATATATACTGGTAACATCATCCCTACCTTTCTCCAGGGTTTCTATAAGAGTTACCATTTGGCTTTCAGAAATGTCAGATTTGAGCTGTTCTCTTACTTTGCGTGCCTTGATTTTCCATAGTTCGTAAAAGTGGACGAGCCTTTTCTCCTTTCTTTGAGCCTCCTCTCTCTGAAATGCAAGCATCTTTTCCGTGGGGTTCCGTTGTCGACCAGAGCGGCGGAGATTCTCCTCTTCACTAGGCTGACAAACCTCCGTCAGCTGGTCTGAGTCCGTGTTGTCCAAAGGTGATTCCTCAGATGGTTCCATTTTGTAAAAAAGGTGCCACAAACTTAGACCATCACATCAAGTCCCTCCGCCGTAATCCCGGTGTCGATCAGAGCGGCGGTGACCGATGAGGTGAAGTTCTTACTGTAGCGTCCCCGGCTGAATGATGGTCGGATTCTTTTTTTTTTACTGATGGTTCATTATCCTTTATTTTCTCTTCACACATCCGTGACATATGAACACACCGTAAGAACTTGTGCCTTTCTCAGCCAGGTGCTTAAAAACAACAAAAGAATACTTTTCATTCAACCACGAAGCAGCGATCTTGTTCGTATTTACCAGGAAGTGCCTTTTCAAAATAAAAGAAACCGTTTCAAAATAAACGTATCAAAAAAAGGCAATAGGGCATTAATAGGTCATTTACAAGCTTCACTCCTGGCGCCCCCCCCCCCCCCCCCCCAAAACCAATATTTTTTCGAAACGATTTTCCACGAAAACTTATTATAAAATTATTTCTTTCTTTGTCGAAGTTGCTTGGACACACATACTCTAACCATAAGCCTCAATTAGCTAGGATGTTCTGACAACACCAAGGAGCCAGTACCCCTTCCGTTTTTACGATTTTTGGCTAATTTCACCCTAATGTTAGATTAATTTTTTTAACGTCAAACTAACCTCATCCGGACTGCATCTTGTTCAAATTAAACACAATTTCAAGTACAAGCATTTCTGTGAGTGTAACTGCATTTTAAAGTGCATAAAACATACATTCAATTATTATGGTGTCTCTTTACTTCAAACATCTTAACATACATTATCACTCATAAAGAAATATATACATTTACAATATAGACCTATTGAACATTAGCTTATAACTCATCTTTATAAGGCACAATAACAATACACGACTTAATTACAGTCTGTGTGTGTCGGAGCTGAACTACACACTGTAAAGTAAACAATATACTATCGTGACCCGCCTGCAAGACAACACGCATGTAAAATAAACACCTATACATGTGAACGTAGCCCCCCTCATATAGTGGCGTGAGTGTCTCCTGCCTCACTGCCCAGAAGAGTTTCTAAGTTTTTACCAGTCTCTAAGTAGACAATCAAAACAACATCAACATGTCTCAATGACACTCATGTTTTCATCCGACTGCATTTGTCCAAGAGACTGAAAGATACAAATATAGATATAACAGGTAAATACACAGTCCCATCCTAACGTCAGATATATTCAAACAGACAGAGCTGAATGGACTTTAGTCATTTACACACATCTGCTTTTAAAGTCTTTAAAACTACATTAAAGTAATAAAAGACAGTTGTGTTTTGAAGTCTCTCCTGCTTAGAACAAAACGTACTGTGTCTGCGGAGAAGTTGATCTTCTCCATGTTTGATGAAAGCAGTTGATCCAATGTAGGAAAAGTTCTTGTAAAATAGTTTTGCTGTGAAGCGCTTGTCTGCTGATTGTCGTCTGTCGCGGTTTGAGGAAGTTGTCAGAGAGAAGGTTCTCGTGCAACTGAGGTCTACTAATGGTGTGATTGGACTCATGAGAGGTGTTGTTCCTTTATATGTAAGGCAATTTTCCCTTTTGCTCTTTTATATGTAAATCAAATGATCAAACAACCTATATTTATATTATATATATATATATATATATATATATAAATATATAATATAAATAATAACAACAACAATAATAAACAAATATTTCTTATTATTACCCTGATGTTAATATGTAACATCATCTCTTTTATATCTAAGTCAATTGTACGTGTTGCTCTTTCATATGTGGTCAATTGAACCTGTTGCTCCTTTATAAGTGAGTCAAATAATCAAAGTATCAAAGGATCCAATTATCTATGTGACATGACAGCATCATAGGATCAATAATCTAAGGATGTAATTTTTGAATTGATTTTAACAGTGTTACGTAATATATGTATTATATATAATACAAATAATAACAATAACAATAATAAAACAAATATTTCTTATAATTACTCTGATGTTAATATGTGACATCATCTCTCTGTGTACTTTAGCTGAATTAAGTTTCAATTGATAATTTAAATTGATTTCCCTTCAAATCTATCTATGGCCTCAGATGATCTGCTGATTTGTTCTGAGAGAAAAGTGTTTCCTCACAAACAGATAACGGCTCTGATGTCACATGACTGTTTGGGATCATGTGATGCAGATGTAGAACCTTTTCTCTGATGAACTGAAGTGACAGGACTGGATCTGATCGTCACAAAGTGAGTTCTCTATACGTAGAAGATCCTAAAGAGTAAAGTAGGGGTCAATCAATGAGTGTGTGGTTTCAGTCACACTTCAGATCTCAGGATAAGAATATACTTTTCTGACTGCGTGGGACTGAAGGAAGTTCAGCTCTTACTCCTCTACAGCTCCGTGGGGCCGGTGCACGAAGCTGTTTGTGCATCCGGGTCCTAAAGATGATGTTAGTATTCAACTAATCTGCAACAGCAAATACATTGTGTACCTAACTGTGACCTGATTCACTGAGTTGTGAGACCACGTATTTGGTCCTGGTTCTGCTGGGGTCGTTCTGTGTGGAGTTTTTTGTTCTTTCTTGTGATTAGACATTAGCTTTGTTTTTAAACCATCCAAGGAAAACAATGGGACGTCCAGTGATGACAGAATCCTTCGCTTAGGGTTTGTAGTGAATTTAAACGTGCACTAAAAACGTCACTGCTCATTTCATAAGTTTTACTTTGCATACAAACGATTCTCCATATCTCTTTGCTTTGACACAGACACCATTTATAGTCTTGTTGTACATTTTATTCCCACTTGGCTCAACGACCTCGTACGTCTGACAGAGCTTCCAGGACAAGCTGACACAGCTGAGCGTCCCTGAGCCCACCTGCAGGTGGATCACTAACTTCCTGACCGACAGGAAGCAGCCCGTGAGGCTGGGGAAGCTTGTCTCTGACACCCGGACCATCAGCACTGGAGCCCCACAGGGCTGTGTGCTCTCTCCTCTCCTCTTCTCCCTCTACACGAACAACTGCACCTCCAGCCATCCCTCTGTAAAACTTCTGAAGTTTGCTGACGACACAACCCTTATTGGATTAATTTCCAATGGGGACGAGGCCGCCTACAGAGAGGAAGTAAACAGCCTGGCTTCCTGGTGCAGCCAGAACCACCTGGAGCTGAACGCTTTAAAAACTGTAGAGATGGTAGCAGATTTTAGGAGGAGCCCAGCTCCAACCGTCCCTCTCACCATGTGCAACTCCCCAGTTAAAACAGTGGAGTCATTCAGATTCCTGGGGACGATCATCGCACAGGACCTGAGATGGGCGGAGAACATCACCTCCATCATCAAGAAAGCCCAGCAGAGGATGTTCTTCCTGCGGCAACTGAGGAAATTCAGCATGCCGCGGAAAGTGATGGTTGACTTCTACACAGCCATCATTGAGTCCATCCTCACCTCATCCATCACCGTCTGGTTCGCTGCCTCCACTGCCAAGGCCAAGGGCAGACTGCAGCGGATCATCCGGTCAGCTGAGAAGGTCATCGGCTGTGACCTGCCGGCTCTCATAGACCTGTTCCACTCCAGGACCAGTAGGAGAGCCCGCAAGATCATTGCTGATCCCTCCCATCCCGCTCACCACCTGTTCCAGAGACTACCGTCTGGAAAAAGGTTTCGGGCCATCAGGACTAAAACCTTGCGTCACCTGAACAGTTTTTTCCCCATGGCAGTGGGGCTCACAAACAAGCCCCCTGCATCACACTGACTCTGCTGACCCCCCCCCACCCCCCACCCATCCTTGCACATAATTTATAACTCTATATTACTGGCACTATTACCAATCTCTGCAACTTAAACTAAACTAAACGCACGTTACTCTTTAACTGTATATACTGTTGTTTTTTTATATTGTTATATTGTTCAATATTGTGTTTTTTAATTTGTTGTTTGTAAAGTGCACCAACCACACCAAGGCAATTTCCTGTATGTGCAAATATACATGGCAATAAAAATAATTCTGATTCTGATTCTGATTCTGATTCGTCCAGAGGTTTAGATTCAGCCTAATGATGTGGAGGTTTAGGTTCCTGAGTATTTTCAGTGAAAGATTTTGCACAAGTTGATCAGTATTTCTTTTTTTAAATTATCAGTATTTGTCCCAAACATTTTTTAGACTCTAGGGTTCTAGTGGAATGTCTGTATTTGTCTAATATCTATTCTCTGGAGAGATCTTTGGAGAGATCGTCTTTTTTTCTACTAAATTGTGTATTTAAACAAAGTTTTTAAAGTTGAGGAGTCCCCAATGAAAAGGGTGCTGTTGTGTGGTTGCTCCTGTCTTAATGCCTCAAAGGCTGGAACCGGTGAGATAAGACTACATTTGCAACTATGTTAAAGGTTTGTAGGTTTTATTGACTCAAGCTAAAAAAAATCGGTGCTATTTTACTGCCATAATAAAAATAGGGTCACTCATCATCGTATTTTCTCAAAACTTCTTCAGTCAAATTACTTGACACCTAACATGCAGACAGTGGATGTTTATCAATGAATCATCAATCAAAATGTATTTGTATAGCCCATATTCACATATCACAATTAGTCTCATAGGGCTTTAACATGGTGTGACATCCTCTGTTCTTAACCCTCAACAAGAGTAAGGAAAAACTATTAAAAAACACTTTAACAGGGTAAAAAGGACGTAGAAACATTAGAGAGAACCACATGTGAGGGATCCCTCTCCCAGGACGGACAGAAGTGCAATAGATGTCAAGTGTAGTATATATATATATGTGTATATATATATATATATATATATATATATATATACATAAATATATATCAAGCAGTCCTGCTGCAATCATAATTTCTGGTCAGCAGCCAACAAGATCATGATCCACCATCAAGTTCGGTTGCCACTATAGTACACAGTCATGCACCGCTGGACCACGCTCACTAATCGCGCTTTACGGTCCACCCCATCCAGTTAGATCCCATAGAGAAAACTTTATCTAAATCCAATTTAGTTTTAAAATGAGGATCACCTTCTTTTGGCAGTAGGTGGTGCGGGAGATTTGGTCTCTGCGGAGGGGTACTTTAATCCAGTGTCGGCTTGGTCCCCGGGATCGTATAAATCTTTCATATTTGCATCTAAGACATCAAAGGATTCTGACATCACTGACACTGTGACATTAAAGCAAACTGACAACAGCTCATATGAGCTGTATATTGTAAAGCAGCCAAGAGCAGTTCCTCATGGTATAAAACATGTCACTTCCTTTAGCCAGCAGGTGGCCCTGTAATGATGAGTCAATATTGATTTGAATCTGATCAGGGCGGGACTGTGAATGTGTGAATGTGTGAATGAGGTTAGAGGCTGAAAGAACAACGCACAGAGGAGTTATAATAAATCCCTCTTTTTTGGTGAATCATCAAAATGTCACGCCACAGTCGCACCGTGTGATGAAATCTTTCATCTTTGCATCTAAGACATCAAAAGATTGTAACATCACTGACACTGTGACATTAAAGCAAATTGACAACAAAGAATTATTTGCTTCATGAATCCTTTGGAGTGTTCTTTTATATATAAACAGCTCATTTGAGCTGTATATTGTAAGGCAGCCAAGAGCAGTTCATCAAAGTTTAAATCATGTCACTTACAGTAGCCAGCAGGTGGCGCTGTAATGATGAGTAAATATTGACATGGATCTTATCAGGGGAGGACTGTAAATGTGTCAATGAGGTTTGAGGCTGAAGGATTAATGCACAGAGGAGTTATAATAAATCCCTATTTTTTGGCGAATTTTCAAATTGCCGCACTACCGTCACATCATGTGATGAAATCATATATACTGAGGTTGTTTATATCTCCATCTTGTTGAGATGACATTCGCACAACTTGAAGTTGATATAATGAAAGCTTACGGCCACACCAACCTGAATACGCCCGATCTCGTCTGATCTCGGAAGCTAAGCAGGGTCGGGCCTGTTTAGTACTTGGATGGGAGACTGACTGGGAATACCAGGTGCTGTAAGCTTTTTCCACTTTTCCCTGATGTATTCACATGTATAAATAAGGTTTAGTGGGTGGAGTATTTACCCAAACGAAACTGTGTTGCTTAGATGTAAATTCCACTTTGACGACAATTGGACAATCAAATCGAAAACACACATGGAAGAACCTTCGAAACTTCAAACACACACCCTGTGGGAGTAAAGAGCTTTACTCGAGATCTAAAGACAACAACATAATAATCTAAGTTAAGGGCTTCAACTCGGGTCTATTGTGTCCCATTTTCAACTTCAAAAGCCAAAGTAAGTCACTTTCAGCAAGAGGTGAGTTCATGTTTAAAAGGCAAGGACAAGGGAATCATAACAGATAACATGGAAGTGGATAAAGGATTCCTTTAGCAGAGGATGGTTTCGATCCATCAACCTCTGGGTTATGGGCCCAGCTTGTTTCGCTGCGCCACTCTGCTCTTTTTCATTGAAATATTTTCATATGAACATAGTCTCTGGTTTTAATAGGTTTTATCAGCAGTTAAATCAGCTGGACTTGGAGGAAGTAATTGGTAAATGTGAAGCTATGTGCCACATTCTGAAGGTGCACATCTTACTTCTGACCTCGTTTGAAAACCAGACTGGAGACAAATAAAATGACCTCCTGTACGTCTCTATGGACATTCCAAATGCTACAAAGCTCAGCTGGCTGTTGCAGTTTTTGACAACAGGATAACTTCTTAAAGTAGAATAAGCTGCCAGTAGCCAATACATTCAACTGACAGTGGTGGGATTCAAACCCACGCCTCCTGAACACACAGAAGGAGAGATACATCCGAGGTGCTCCACGCTTCCAATGGTGGTTCGATCAGCTGACTTCTTAAGCAAATGATTCCACCCACTATACCTTATTTATACATTTTAATAAATCAGGGGAAATGTTCAAGAAAACAAAATTAAGTTGCAATTTGGTCGTGATAATGCAAGGAAAAACATCCTTAGAACATTCAATCATTTACTTCAGTAATGATGTCAAGTTTTCATTTACTGTATTGTCCTTGATGTTGAGTAAAGTCCCTGCTCTATCATCGCTCTATCCAATTATGACATCATGAAAATGATGTGCTAATATAACATGAACATAGTAGTGCTCTTTTTATATAAAGTATTTTCCATGTTCACTCTGTGTGAATTCCTTATCCTGTTTTTCTTTAATGGTGAATCTTTTCTGCTCTTTCTAAGATATGTCGGCTCTCAAGTGGCAGCACCCCCCTCTGCTGTGGGTGAAGTGGAAAAAGCTTACAGCCCCTGGTATTCCCAGGCAGTCTCCCATCCAAGTACGAACCAGGTCCGAACCTGCTTAGCTTTCAATTTCAGACAGGATCGGGCGTGTTTTTTTTTCTCTCTTTTTATGATCAAAAGTATATTGCATTTACATTCATTGCATGTACATTACTTTTTTCTTTTTTTTTCTTTTTTTAAACTTTCTTTTTAAATAAACAAGGATACAATTAAACATACACACATACAGAAACAAAAGGGTGGTCACCTATACATTTATACTGATGGTAGGGGAGAGCGGGGTCATGTGGGACATTTTTTACATTTGCTCCCCTCTAGACGAGTTAAAATGATATATCAGTCAAATTTACACATTTCCCATTAATTCAGGATGTTTTTTTAGCCATGGAAAGGATCAGAATGTCTTCAGGACAAAGGGCAGTGAAAATATGATTGTTTAAAAGAAAGAGGGCTTGTGTCCAACTTTACACCGGCTACGGTGTATAGTGGTCCACCTTACCTTTTCCACTTTAAAACTATCATAACAACACATGTTGTAATTGTTAAAATCCCGACAGCTAGATTGACAACCACTAATATCAGACTAGTAACAGAATCATGGGGATTGGTCAATTAAGCAAATTTGTGATTATTATGATTCATGTGATCTCTTGCACACCCTATCTTACCTGCACATTGTTTCTCTGTCCAATTGGCAGGGACAGGGATATTGTTTTTCTCTGCGTATTCAAATGCCAGTTCAGGGCACTTAACTGGAGCAAGGCCATTGAACTGGTCAGCTAGTTGTTTCAAGTGTTTGGCTCCTCCTCCAGCTCATCTGTGAATATTCTCTTTACCTCAGCTACTGCAGCCCAGGCTACTGATTTTACTTTCCCTTTCTCTTTTTTCTTAATGAATCTTTTGAGGGTTGTCTTATCACTATTTCTATCCCTTCCAGCTTTTCTTAAGGACTTCTTTCCTTGCATGACCTCAGCGGCTGCACTCTCCATTTCTGCGAGCCCCAGGTTGTCTTCCTGGTGTATAGATTCTTGGCATGATGGCTTTTGTACAATGTTTATGACATTAAAAATAAAACATATATAATGTAATATAACACTAAAATAAGTTTAAGACTAAACTTAACTTGTGCTTCATGGTGGGGTAAAGTGAGACAGTGTCAAACTTTACCCCACAGCATTTGTCCCACCTTACCCCGAAGCCAGCATTTTAGAAAAACAACATCTTTTAGCAATTCAGGCTAATCTTCAGCTAGTTTTATATGTTGGAAGTTCACCAACATGTATGATAAAAGTTCTTCTACCGGATTCAATTTGTTTTGACACAACAGTTGATTAAGTTCAAAGCAAGAAAATTTACTTTTACATACAAAAAACACATTTTTGTGAGAAAACATGACCACAAATGTGTTCCGTTGCCTAGATACAAGGGGTATTTCACATTACCCGATGTCCCACATTACCCCGCTCTCCCCTACATTGATGGAAATGAATGTCAATTCACACAGTAGCAGATCAGTGATGATCCTGTGAGGTCACAAACACAATCCTTTTTTCCCAAAACTGCAAAAAAATTATCAAACCGTAGATTCAGCGAAAGGTTATTCTCTCCATGTTTTGAACATCAGTTACAATATCTATCCAGCCAGTCTCTGTTGGGGGTTCGGCCTGCAGCCATTTTCGTGTTACAGCTTTCTTGCTGGCTGCTAATAATATCTTAAACAAATATTTGTCTTGCACCAATAGGTGAGCTGCGATATTGCCCAAATAAACTGTAGAAAAGGAACAGTCAAATCCATCTCCAAAAACAGTCTGTATTACTTAAATTACCACCTGCCGGTATGGCTGAATGGCTGGGCAGCTCCAAAATATATGGAAATGATATGCCAGCTGTTCTCCACATTTCCGTCAACATAGATCCCTTCCTGCCTCACCTGTTTGTCCACATTTTAATTTGGGGGTTATGAAATATCTAATCTGATTCCGCCAACAGAATTCCCTCCAAAGACCCGAGCTGGTGGAAGTGGACTGCACAGAGCACATAATTGACCAGTCCTCCTCTGAACTGACAAGTCCAGATTCTTTCTCCCATTTTTATCTAACTTTATCTGATGAGTGTTTTCTACTGGATTGAATACTTGAGTATAATTTTGAAACAAGTTTCCTGACGTCCATATTTCTATACATGTCAATAAATATGTCGATTAAATTGGCATCACATTTCTCCTTGGATTTAATTTCATTATTAAAAGTAGGTCCTGGTTTGTAAATACCTAAAAAAATCCAGTCTTTCTAAACCATACATCTCTCAAATTTTTATGAAAACTATCCAGTTCTCCCTTTCATGAGATTGAACATTAAGAAGTGATGCAAATTCTATGCCAATGCTTAAACCTCCCATCAATCCTTGCCGACTTAAAGTCCGGGTCAAAAGCGACCCATCTCAACAGTCTAGACCGTCTTTCAAATAGTGGTGATCTACATTCCTTAAACCAGATTCTAAGAGGAACTTCAGTCCATTGATTTAAACTTTTAACATGCTGCTCATACAAGACTTGCTACCCAATATGGCATGTAACGGTATAGATAGCTGTGAAGTTTCCAAATCTTTCCATTTTGATATATACACTGAATTACAGCAACATGCTAGTGGTATTAATTGCACCGCATTGTAGTAATCTGTTAAACATGGCAATGATCTACCCCATTTTTTTTAGAAAGTTGAAGTGTTTTGGCAAGCTGGCAAGGGTTGAACAAGGTACAAGAGTCAGGGGAGTACATTCATTTTTATCTTTTCTATTCTATTATGCATATCTAAGGGCAGTTGGGAACACCTGTCAATATCTGCCTTGATGTTTTTACTTATGGGGACATAATTGCTATCATATATTTTGGAAATGTCTTTAGGTATTTGAATTCCCAGATACCTAATGTCTGATGAGGTCCATTTGAACCCAAATCTATTTAGCATATCTTTCTGAGGGATGTAATTGTAACTTAGAGTTTGTGTTTTTTGCACGTTTAATTTATATCCAGAGTGGGTTCCAAAATCTTTTAGCGAGGACATCAGTCTGGGAATGCTTCCATGTACCTGGTGATTCACATTTTTCAGTGTATAGTTGAAGCAGTCAAAAAGCATAGGCACTATTTGATCCTTAAAGGCCTTGTAACACTCGGCTGGGAAGCCGTCCATACCCGATGCTTTATTAGCTTTTAATCTAGAGATTGCTTTCCCTATTTCCTCAATTGTAATCTCTGACATCAGGGCTTTATTCTGTTCTTCACCTATAGAGGGTAGATCCAGTGAATGCTTCACTTTCTGGGTCACCAGGACAGTGTGTTACATGTTTGGCTCATACAGTGGGTTTTGGGTGAGGTAGACAATAGGCAATAGTAGTAGACTTGACGTTGGCTAACTATTAATAATCATGAAATATGATTTTTTTTTTTGTGTGTGTGTGTGAACCAGAGTTAGTATGATGCAGGGGTTTTTGTCTGACATGGGGAAGGGGCAATAAGGGACCATTTTGTAGGGGGGGGGGGGGGGGTGTCTTTGTCCAGGTTGGGAAGAAGAGATGTGATAACTGTGAAGTGGGATAGGGAATGTGGGGTAGGGTTAGGACTGGTTCATTGTCTGTCGAATCTTTAAAAGAAAACATTCAGGTCGTTTGCACCTTTAAGGTCTTCCACACAGTGGGGGGACTTGGTTTTGCAGCCGGTGATCACCTGAAGGCCTTTCCAGACTGACGAGGAGTCGTTAGCTGCAAATTGTTGTTCCAGCTTCTTCAAGTACTTTCGTTTGTCCTCTTTAACCTCCTTGCCAAACGAGTATTTAGCCAGTCTGAACCTATCCTTGTCCCCACTCTTAAGGGCCACCCCCTTCTCGAAATGAAGCTGTTTAAGTTTTGCTTTTAATCAGTCCAATGACTCCAGAAATGAATTTATTTCCTGAGGACTTGTTGTATTTGGTTCCTTATATAAGTCTCTATAGTAATTTTCCAAAATATGTTTAATATCCTCTAACGTATGGCATACATTTTTAGTTCCACGGTCCCTAATTTCAAATATGGAGCTGTCTGCTCGTTGTTTCCTTAACTTCCATCCCAGAAGCTTCAGGGCCCTTGCTTTGCGAATTAGGCTTTTTTCTCTAATTCTTCCTCACATACTTTGTTTATTTCTTTTCTGACACTTCTTATTTGACCTAGATTATAAGATTCCTTACTTTTGATGTGTTCCCTGTCGGGGTGTTCGTTTATCCTTAATATGAGAAGAGCCGATCCAATGGTTTGGTTCAATCAAGTATTTTTTTAGAAAGCTATGAACAGGTATGAAGCAGCAAAGCAATGGGCATCCGACACATTGCCCGGTACTCTAGCATCACAGGACAGCCTCGAGTCATATCAGAGCGCATCCAACAGCCGGTGCCTGTCTATTTTATAACAGTAGATCTTGGTTCTTCCTCCTCGAAAGTGTGCAGGCGTAGGCCATCCTCTTGACCAGCCTTGTCACAGCTGATGCCATGTAGGCCAGTGGTGTTGTCACTCAGAGCAAAGAATATTATGTTTCTGCTTCATCAAAACATGTCCTGACTGTGTAAACATTAGGATCCTTGAAACCATAACCCCGAAACAAAGCAAAGTCAACAAAGTCACTGTGTCCGACCTCCAGAACTTATCAGACAGGTGCTTGAAATCTATGTGATGTTGAATGAATCTATGGGAATTATGCTTTAATATCAAAGTTAAGTTTGAGAACAATTTAAAGTACAGTGTATAGTATGTCACATATTTCACAGTCCTCGAAACAGGCAGCAGCTCTTAGCAGACCTTTTATCTAGACAGGTGTGAGACTAAACAACAATGATTAAACACTAGGAAGGAAAAGGTTATTATTAATGATTTGTATAAAGGCCTAATATCTGACGCAACCTGCTCATGGTCACCCCCCCTTTCTTTATCGGAAATAGTTCAGTCATCAGCCACTACATTATATTTTCAAACCTAACATCCCTCTCTAAATCTTTAAGATTCTCCTATAAATCAGAAAGTTTTTTCTGTTTTATCTTTCCTTTTTCTATGTTAGGTCACTGCTATAAGCTTTCCTCTGATCACTGCTTTTGCAGTGTGCCACAAAACACTTGGCGATACTTCTCCATTATTGTTATTGTCCATATAATCTTTAAATTCCTTCTGCACATATTCCTTGCATGTCCTTTCATTCAAGATGCTTGTATTAAGTCGCCAAAGCATGTTTTTTTTATTATCCAAATGCACAGTTAAATAAACAGCTGAGTGGTCAGATATGTCTCTGACCCCTATCCTACAATCCTTAAGTCTGTGTCTGTCTGAGTTGTGAGTAAAAATATTGTCAACTCTTGAGTATGCTCTTCACTTGCTGAAGAGAATGTAAATTGTTTTTCTTTTAGGTGGAAGTCCCTCCATACATCGATCAGTCCAAGCTTCATTAGCAGTTTCTTTGTTATCCTGGCATTAGGAGTCTGCAAATCAGCTTTTACTGACATGAGGACATTGTTTCGCTGCTGTTGTTATTATGTTGGTGGGTTTTAAAAACCAGTCTAACGAGTGGAAAAGGGGCTTGAGACAAGGGAGAGTTGTTTCTCATCTGTTGTTAAAGCAACAATTTGATATTTTCTTTACCTTAAAGCAGCAGCTTGATTAGAGTCTGATGTTTGAGTGTGATCATGTCAAAAAGAGTTAGTCATCACATGTGGCTGCAGGGGGCGCTGTTCTTCAGTAACAGTTACATAGTGTTGCTTTAAAGAGATCTTTACTGAACTGTGTAGACTGTTGAAATGATATATATATATATAAAGATATATATCTAGTGAGAAAATTCCTTTTGCCTCCAGCTGTTAGTTTTCACATGATGGTTTTATCTTCCCTGCACATTTGTATTTTCAGCCACTGGATGGTGCTTTGTTGTTTTCCTCTTTGTTGATTTGTGAGGCAGCTCACTCTGCTTCAGTGGCTGTTTGCGTGTGAGAGCATGTGACGCATGTTTATTATCACTGGATGATGTTGAAGTGTTTTTCCTGCTCAGTTCTTAGATCATGCAACGTTGTTGTCTTTTGTTTCATTGTATTTTAATTACTGACAAAGTGTCTTTGTCCAGGCTGGGAAGAAGAGGTGTGATTACTGTGAAGGGGGGTAGGGAATGCGGGGTAGGGTTAGGACTGGTTCATTGTCTGTCAAATCTGCAAAAGAAAGCATTCAGGTCGTTTGCACGTTTAAGGTCTTCCACACAGTGGGGGGACTTGTTTTTGCAGCCGGTGATCACCTAAAGGTCTTTCCAGACTGATGGGGAGTCGTTAGCTGCAAATTGTTGTACCAACTTCTTCAAGTACTGTCATTTGTCCTCTTTAACCTCCTTGCAAAACGAGTCTGAACCTATCCTTGTCCCCACTCTTAAGGGCCACCTCCTTCTCGAAACAACCTGAGTTTAGCTGTTAACCAGTCCTTGTGACTCACCCTGGTGCGTCTTGGAATACATCTGTCCTCACAGAAGCCTCTGTATCTTCTTGTTCGCTCCGAAACTCAAAGTGCGCAAAGAGGAGGAACATGTGCGACGTGCAGCTGCTGCGGGTGTCGGTACATGAGCGGATCAGCGCTGCCGCTGAAGACATTCTGCTGCAGGTGGAGAAAGGAGGAGAAACGGCTCAAGTCCCGGCGCTGAGAGCGATGCTAACCGAGCGGCTAACGGCGGCGGCTGAGGAGATCGTCTCAGTGTTTGAGGAAACAGTGGCGGTGTATGAAGACAGAATGGAGCGGTTAGATTGGTCAGAGCAGGAGATCTACCGCCAGAGGAGGCTGCTGGATGCCGTGATGAAGCCCGAACTCCAGCTGCACAGAGTTGGTAAGTCCCTGGAGGAGCCGCTCACAGGCTAACGTCAGCTAGCATCAGCTCTGCTAACATGAGTTGATCAAACTAACACTCCGTAAAGTGAATGATACGTTTAAAACAATGTCTGGTTGGTTAAATTGATGAAATGTGTAGATAGAAGGATTAGGAGCTCTGACCCTCCACTGCAGCCAGTGGTCACTCCCACACTACTGTTGTGAACGAGTCTGTGCAGAAAACCTGCTTCTGTGTTATTCATCAGATTCTCCAGGGTTTGAAACACAAACCCTGGAGAAACTCTGGAGACAATTCTCGGATTTTAACCCACAGGTCATGTCTGAAAACAGCTTAACCAACTAACTAACCTCCACTCGTTCTGCTCTGCTCGTGTCGTAGATTGTTTATTTGGCCTCAAAATATAATTATCCTGGAAACACTTGGTTTAACCCAGCTAACTTAACGAGCTGCGTCGTAAGACCAACTATGAACCATCTCAACATCTGTGCTTCCTGAGTGTGATCATTCAAAAATAATAACAGTCGACATTAAACGACACATCACAAGTTTTTAAAACACTTCAGGATACTCAGAAACTATAAACGTGTGTATTTGTGTTTCAGTGTGTCCTGCAGATGTACAGCAGCTGATGGTGAATAAAGAAGAGGTTCTCCTTGAGCAGCAGCAGTGGAGCCCCCTTGTGGACCAGGAGGACCCAGAGCCCCCCCACATTAAAGAGGAACAGGAGGAGCCGTGGACCAATCAGGAGGGGGAGCAGCTTCAACAACTTGAGCAGGCTGATATCAAGTTCACATTGACTGCTGTCACTGTGAAGAGTGAAGAAGATGAAGAGAAACCTCAGTTGTCACAGCTTCATCAGAGTCAGACTGAGGACAACAGAGCGGATTGTGGAGGACAACAACCAGCCAGGATCTCAGGTCGTGATGGACATTTACAACAATGTACTGAGGACAAGACTGTAGACAGTGAAGATGATTGGATGCAGACCAGGGAACCTCAGTCTTGTTTAAATACAAAAAACAACAAACAGCCTCTAAGTGATATGAAATGTAAAACTGCCAAGAAAGCATTTAGTTGCTCTGAGTGTGGTAAAACATTTAGACAAAAGGGCCATCTAACTGTACATATAAGGATCCATACAGGAGAGAAACCATTTAGTTGCTCTGACTGTGGTAAAACATTTAGAGAAAAGGGAGATCTAACTTTACATATGAGGATTCATACAGGAGAGAAACCATTTAGCTGCTCTGTGTGTGGTAAAAGATTTAGAAAAAAGGGCCATCTAACTGTACATATAAGGATCCATACAGGAGAGAAACCATTTAGTTGCTATGACTGTGGTAAAACATTTAGCCACAATAATTCTCTAACTTTACATATGAGGCTTCATAGAGGAGAGAAACCATTTAGTTGCTCTGACTGTGGTAAAGCATTTAGCCAAAAGTACAGTCTAACTCTACATATGAGCATCCATACAGAAGAGAAACCATTTAGTTGCTCTGAGTGTGGTAAAACATTTAGCCAAAAGTGCAATCTAACTAAACATATGAGGATTCATACAGGAGAGAAACCATTTAGTTGCTCTGTGTGTGGTAAAAGATTTGGCCACAATGGTTCTCTAACTTTACATATGACGATTCATACAGAAGAGAAAGCATTTAGTTGCTCTGTGTGTGGTAAAACATTTAGAAGGAATGGCCATCTCACTGTACATATGAGGATTCATACAGGAGAGAAACCATTTACTTGCTCCTAGTGTGGTAAAATATGTAGACTAATGGGTAATCTAACTACACATGACTAGTCAAACACGAGAGAATGAATTTACCTGCTCTTAAAGATTTAAGTTGCATCGTTTGTAACAAAAGATTTATTCGGATTAGTCAGCAACTACTCATATTATACATATTAATGGTTCACTATTATACATTTTAATAGAAAAATTGGAATCCCCCTTAACCGGTCTTTAAATGTTTACCTTGCACAGTATGTATATGTATGTTCTTAACCAGTTCACATGATTAAATATGTGACCGAAGAGACGGTTACAATGTGGAGGGACATGTGACCATGGCTGTAAATAGTAAATGGTTTTTGTAGAGCTTTTCTAATCTTGATGGCCACTCAAAGCTCTTTACAGTACAGTTTTACATTCACCCATTCATACAGTGCATCTATTAGCAGCACTTTGTCGTTATATGAGGGATAATTCAGGGTTATGCATCTTGCCCAAGGTAACTTCAGGACGACTGCTATACCCATTAGCCACAGCCGCCCGTTTGTGAGACAATTTATCACAGGAAGTTTGAGAGAGAAGTGACCTGAAGGATTTCAGTGGCCGCCATTATAAGAGCTGTCCGAAATCTGAATGATAAGGAAAGGAGCTTCAATGCTTTCTAACTTATCACCTTATAGTGGGGCAGATAATAGAACATTTGAGCAAAATGTGATACAAGCACCAAATTTGGCATGGTGGTTCCCAAGGGTCTACTTAACAAATCTGCCTTACGTGCCATTCAAAAATCCAAGATGGACGCCATTTTTAAAGATGGACGCCGAATGAGTCTGCCGAAAATGGTTTTGCTCAAAGATATGCATGTACTTGTTGGATTTGAAGGATCTTGGTGTAGATTTCTATGTTTTCTTGCTTGCTGAATCAAACTTTTTTACTTCATATAAAATAACAACATAACATCAAATAATACTCCTAATACTTTATTTACACAATATCAACATTAAATATACACATTTTGCATTAAGGTACTTAGCTTTCCGGACGGAAACAATATCGAAAATAATAATAAAAACCCTTAATACTGTAAAAATCATCCTTTCAAAGTAAACTATTACAGTGGCCCACACACTGGCACCAACTTTCACTGCTGTACACTACCGTCCATAAGTTTGGGGTCACCCAGACAATTTTGTGTTTTCCATTAAAAATCACAATATTTATCAAATGAGTTCCAAAATGAATAGAAAATACAGTCAAGACATTGACAAGGTGAGACATGTATTGTCTAACCTTGTATTTTTATTTGAAATATACATTTTGTTCTTTAAACTTTGCTTTCGTCAAAGAATGCTCCATTTGTAGCAGTTACAGCATTGCAGACCTTTGGCATTCTAGCTGTTAATTTGGTGAGGTAATCTGTAGAAATTTCACCCCACGCTTCCTGAAGCCCCTCCCACAAGTTGGATTGGCTTGATGGGCACTTCTTGCATACCATACAGTCAAGCTGCTCCCACAACAGCTCAATGGGGTTGAGATCTGGTGACTGCGCTGGCCACTCCATTACAGACAGCTTTCCAGCTGCCTGCTTCTTCACCAAATAGTTCTTTTATAATTTGGAGGTGTGCTTTAGGCCCTTGTCCTGTTGTAGGAGGAAATTCTCTCCAATCAAGCGCTGTCCACAGGGTATGGCATGGCGTTGCAAAATGGAGTGATAGCCTTTCTTATTTAAAATCCCTTTTACCTTGTACAAATCTCCCACTTTACCAGCACCAAAGCAGACACAGACCATCACATGACCTCCACCATGCTTGACAGATGGCGTCAGTACTCTTCCAGCATCTTTTCACCTGTTCTGCGTCTCACAAATGTGCTTCTGTTTGATCCAAACACCTCAAACTTTGATTTTTCTGTCCATAACATTTTGTTCCAATCTTCCTCTGTCCAATGTCTGTGTTCCTTGACCATATCAATCTTTTCTTTTTATCGGCCAGTCTCAGATATGGCTTTTTCTTTGCCCGTCTGCCTAGAAGGCCAGCATCCCGGAGTCGCCTCTTCACTGTAGACGTTGACACTGGCGTTTTGTGGGTACAATTTAAAGAAGCTGCCAGTTGAGGGCCTTTGAGGTGTCTATTTCTCAAACTAGAGACTCTAATATACTTGTCTTCTTGCTGAGTTGTGCACCGGGGCCTCCCACTTCTCTTTCTACTCTGGTTAGAGCCCGTTTGTGCTGTTCTCTGAATGGAGTTGTACACACTGTTGTAGAAAATGTTCAGTTTCTTCGCAATTTCTCGCATTGAATAGCCTTATTTTCTAAGAACAAGAATAGACTGGCTGGTTTCACATGAAAGTAATTTTTTCCGGCCAGCTTTATAGCTTCTCTCACCAGCTAAACAGTTTTCAGCTCTGTTCACATAACTGCACGAGGGTTTTCAAAGGTTTTCTAATCATACATTAGTCTTCTAAGGCGATTAGCAAACACAATGTACCATTAGAACACTGGAGCGATAGTTGCTGGAAATGGGGCTCTATACACCTATGTAGATAGGTTTTTCTATGTACATTGAAAAACAGCAGTTCCACCTAGAATAGTCATTTACCACATTAACAATGTACAGAGTGTATTTCTGAATAATTTAATGTTATCTTCATTGAAAAAAACAGTGCTTTTCTTTGAATAATAAGTGTGCAATTTCTAAGTGACCCCAAACTTTTGAACGGTAGTGTATATATATATATATATATAATCTACTTGTAGTATGTAAATTTGTATTGTGTTCACTTGTTAGCTGTGTGCATCAGTGGTAATAAACTCATATTCAAAATGGATTTCGACTGCTCCTAAACGTTAATGCATCTGACACTCGACTCTTCAGTTTAACAAATAGTCCAAAGAAATATCTGAATTGATTAATCAATTTAAAATGCTCACAATCAATAATCAATATTTACAATTATTTCAAATAGGAACATTGGAAATCTTCACATTCAAGAAGATGAGTAAGTGTTTTTTGTTTTTACATCTTTTGATTAATTAAATGATCAAATTATCATTTAAAATCATATAATAAAAAAGTAATTTTGTATCAATTGAATAATCAATAATCCATCTAATGGTTGAGCTTAAGAGAACTGATTGATTTCTTAGTAATCTGAGAGGCTGTCAAAAACACAAAGATGCTGAGTTGACAGTAATTAAAAACTAAACTGTGTGTGTGAGACAGCTGAGGGACAGGAGAGGACAGGGGACGTCTCCTAATGGAAGACGATGTGGTGATTTAGAGGTTTGGTTCAGCAGAGATTTGAAAATGAGTCCATCTTTCCAGGTTCACGGTCTCAAGCAGTCACTGGAGGCAGGGAGCCGCCCACCTTTAATTCCAGTGTGTGAACTGGTTCTTGTGCAGGGTTTCTCCCAGAAAACTTGCTAAGCATGGTGGTAAGGCCGCTAGAGAAGCCGACCGGTGGCTGACCGGCGGCCGACAGAGTTTTTGTAAAAAAAAAATGTTAAAAGTTGACAGGAATACTTATTAATATTACATAATACAGTTTACAAACACAAAAAATAATAAATAAAATAAAAATAAATATAATCAGTTTGTTTTCAAGTAAAATCTAAGTGAATCTAAAAAAACAAGCCATTTCTGGTCACATTTAAAAGTAAAATAAATTAACATAAATAAAAAAGTGCAAACATGGCCAAGGGGGAACAGGGAACTCTGGGCCTGAAGAGGTATGCTGTGTGACCCCTTTTACTTCTTGCAAGTGATCCGTCTCGGCTTCTGAAAGAACTCCTCCAGAGCCTTACTGTTCAGACTGTTAAGATCAGCCACAGAGGGACCATTTATTTTTATACGGAGGCAGGCAGTTAGGCTTTTCCCCCGCAGCCTGTTCCTGAAGTCTTTGGGTTTAATTTTGGGTTAAATCCGCTACTTCGATGTTTCCCATCGCGGCTCGCAGCAGGCTGCTCTAACATCCGACGTGCTAATATCCGAAATGCTAACATCCGACGCGCTAACATCCGCGCTAACTAGCTCTGGCTCTGCCTCATCATTGAGCCGCGGCTCGGTCGGCTCGCTGGCGATGCTCTCCGCTTGGCCTGGGGGTGAACGAGCGGCCTCATCGTCTCCTCCAGTGCTTCCCCGACACAGGAAAAAGAAGGAGTCCAAGGTTTTTTGACCCTTTCTCCGTGACATGTCGCGTGAAAGTTGTTGCGAAAGTTGTTGCGTGGTAGAGACAGGTCGTGGTTTTGGAGGTTCAGGTGATGGAAAATACACCTGACCTCTTACCTTATGGGTTCATAAGGCCCTATAAAGCACTGGGGGAAACCCTGTAGCTTGTGCTCAGAGCAGTCCAATCAGGTCTCTTCCTTCACGTTCCCCTCCATCTGTTCTGTTTCTCTTCTGTAAAGCCTGAGATGTTATCTGCCTGTGCAGGTCTGCAAGTGGAACAGAGACACGGTGGATTCATCTCCACCTCGGAGTGGAGTACTGGTTAACTCACCTTCAGACAGAGAAGTTGATACTATCAGCTGGAACTTGGTCCTCATTCATTTTTCATCTCCAACATCTGATACAACACTGTTTCAGTTGAACATGTTAAACAGTGAATGTAAAATCAAGCCACACTGAGCGCCGCCATCTCTTCCAGCTCTCCACACATTGACTGGGTTCACAGGTTCTGTTGTTGTTACTGGTATCGGTTCACATGTGAACACCAACCCTGTTCCCATTTCCATTCAATGCAATAACAGAAAGAAAATGAACAGACTGTGACGTGAAGCAGCCTCTTGGGACCAAGCTGCTGCTGGTCCACATCTCCAGAGACGAACCAGTCTGTGTGGATCCAGTTCCCGACCCCACTGTCCCTGGACTCTGCGTTGTTTCCATCAACGCTGAGGGAAAAGAGGACGACCACTGTTGACCTGCTGGTCGGGGACGTTTATCTTCTCCACAGCTCTCTGCGTGGACAGAATGATATCAGTGCATTGACTTCACTAAACCAGGCTTCACACATGCACACCTCTCTCCTCCTGTTACATACATCACGTTCAATATGACACATCTCATTCAGATCATGTAGATACGATTGTGACAAGTTTAAAGAAATGTCCCCGACCACTGGCAGCAAATGTTATGAAATATTATATTTGGGACACGAACGTGCACAATCAAAATATTCTCTGTGTACAAATAAATTACTTATCAATACAAAACTAATCGACTCTACAAATGACACGACAATGCCGTAATTAATAAAGTGAACAGTAGAGGCTTGATTTACATGAAAATTAATCACCAGGATATCAGCAGTGGTTATTTCATATCCTGCTAGTAAGCCCAGTGAGTGCTGGAGTATTTACCACAGAAACTGAACTCACACAAACCACAACGTCCGACGGTGAAACAGATCCAGATCCAGACATGAGCCTCCAGCACTTGTATATTAATTCCAGAAGTCTCTGTCTTTCTGTGTCTCATATGTCCCGAGAACTGTTCATCTTATCATCTTATCTTATTAATAAACTTTTAATAAATAGATGACCAGTGTCCTGTAGCAGTGGTGCCAGGGACTCATCAACAAGGTTTTCAATCACGACTATGGTAACAACAGATTCTTCACTTTCAGTCTCATCTGTCAATCATGACTTTTCACAAAGTTTCTATATCATAAAATAACTAATTAAAACCAAATTTATCAACACACTTGAACACACATCAGCGTGAACACAACGACCTAGAAGTCAAGAGGATTCTGCTTCACTGTTGAGGAGCTGTCATGTCGTCCATCTTTATCAGAGGTGTAAAAGTAACGAATTACATTTACTCACGTTACTATAATTGAGTAGTTTTTTGTGTACTTTGTAATTTTTGGAGTAGCTTTTTAAATGGGTAACTTTACTTTTACTTAAGTAGATTTTGACTGAAGTATTGTACTTCGCTACATTGGCAATTACATCCGTTACTGAGTAAAAAAAACAACAGTTCAAGGCGCAAGGCAATTCTCACTGCAGTGGTAGATGCGGCATAGAGTGGACGAGGTTCCCTCAGGTGCACGTTCAACATATGAAAACTGATCGTAAAGTTCACTGTTCTCGAAAAATATGCGCGACATGCAGAACACTGCACAGGAAACCACTGCAGAGCGGCTGAAGAGCCGCGGGATGTCTGTTTACTGCTCCGCCGTTAAAGACATGCGGACGTCAAAACAACAGTTCGGCTAGAATGTAAGTTCCGCCTCACATTTTCCCCTCCCGGTCGTGAGCGCACATGTTATGCCTCCGCGCAGTTTGAGAATCACTGCATTACACAGGGCCGGCCCTAGCACATTTGGCGCTCTAAGCAAGCTTCACTCCTGGCGACTAACCCTAACCCTAACTTTTTATTTTAGCTGTCATGTGGTTCATGTCTTGACATGTCGTCCAAAAAGTTCTTAAATGTTGTGTGGACTCGTTAAATGTTTAATGTTTGACATGTTTAATGTCATTGCACTTATATTTGTAAAGATTCTCCTTTAATTAAAAATAACTGTTTTTGGATTGGATTTATGACCCCTTGTCCTTTTTTGCACTGAATAGGAGCGGCACCCATCAAGTTGTTGGAAGTAACTAAGTAACTTTTACTTAAAGTACTTTTTACTTTTACTTGAGTAGATTTTTAGATGGGTACTTTTACTTGTACTTGAGTAAAATGTCATCAAAATAAAGGTACTTTTACTTGAGTACAATATTTCAGTACTTTTTACACCTCTGGTTAAAGAGTGCACCTCTGCACCAGTGTCCTGAAAGCATGTTTAAATGTTTCCACTGTTTCTAAAATGTAACAAGCAGCATTACATTACATGTCCTTTGGTGGATGCTTTTGTCTAAAGCAACTTACAATTAGTGCATTCATCATTTATGAGATGATACTCTTCGGAGTGCAGATGGGGAAGACTGAGGATCCACCAGCCGACCATCTGGATGGAGGACGACCAAGTTTGGAAAGTTGCAATCACTGTCATTCTTAGAATCACCTATTTTGAAATCGTTCCCTTCATGCATGTCTATAAATTAAATTCATTATTTATAAAGCATTAAACCACAGCGTACATTATCTCAATGTATATGCATAATCTACATATATCGGATTTCTGTGACGCTTGCTCATGTATCTGATGATAGGTGATTTTGACCAAATCGTAATTTGTTGAATAGTAATAACAGTAAACAAGAGAAAATACTTTAGACTACTCAGATTTTCTTATTCATATATTATAGTTAATATAATTATCATATTTATCATCTTTTTATTTTATTTCTTATCCTCAGGAAGGTAAATAAGTGCAATAACACAGGGCATTTGCATAGATGCCTGCCTTATTAGTACCACTTTGATCCACTGGGTGGTAGGCTTTTGCAGCATTTGTGCAGCGCTCTTCTCTTCCATGAAGCAAAAACAACAATTCACAAAAGAGGATTTTTGACGATGTCCAGGAAGAAACTCCGGACAATTTATTTTAAAGCACCATACAACTGTTTTTGAAATCTAAATCTAAATGTAAAGTTTGATTAAAAGTTTAAAAGTCTGTTAAACAAATACATTATTTTTGTTATTTTAGTACATTATGTTTACATTTTTTTTTTGACATAATACTTTGATAGAGCATTCAATAAAAATTAACACATTTATACTTTACAGCATCGATAAGATGATATAATATGCTTATCAGTTGACTCATGCTGTACAACAGCATGGATAATATACATATATATATATATACACACACATGGACAAAATTGTTGGTACCCTTCCAAAGAAAAACCCACAATGGTCACTGAAATAACTTAAAACTGACAACAGTAATAATAAATAAAAATTTACTGAAAATAACTAATGAAAATCAGACATTGCTTTTGAATTGTGGTTCAACAGAATTATTTAGAAAAACAAACTAATGAAAATGGCCTGGACAAAAATGATGGTACCCTTAACTTAATATTTTTTTGCACAACCTTTTGAGGCAGTCAATGCAATCAAGCGATTTCTGTAACTCTCAATGAGACTTCTGCAACTGTCAACAGGTATTTTGGCCCACTCCTCGTGAGCAAACTGCTCCAGCTGTCTCAGGTTTGAAGGTTGTCTTCTCCAGACTGCATGTTTCAGCTCCTTTCACAGATGTTCAATAGGATTTGGATCAGGGCTCGTAGATGGCCACATCAGAATAGTCCAATGTTTTGCTCATAGTCATTCTTGGGTGTTTTTAGCTGTGTGTTTTGGGTCATTATCCTGTTGGAGGACCCGTGACCTGCAACTGAGACCAACCTTTCTGACACTGGGCAGTACATGTTGCTCCATAATGCCTTGATAGACTTGATATTTCATTGTACCCTGCACATATTCAAGACACCCTGTGCCAGATGCAGCATAGCAGCCCCAGAACATAACCGAGCCTCCTCTATGTTTCACAGTAGGTACAGTGTTCTTTTCGTTGCATGCCTAATTTTTGCGCCTGTAAACATGTAGCTGATTTGACTTGCAAAAAGGTCCAGTTTTGTCTCATCTGTCCAAAGGATATTCTCCCCGAAGCTTTGTGGCTTGTCAATATGGATTTGGCAAATTCCATTCTCGTTTTTTATATTTGCTTTCAAAAGTGGTGTCCTCCACGATCGTCTTTCATGAAGTCCACTGTGGCTCAAATAGAGACGGATGGTGCGATCTGAGACTGATAGACCTTGACCTTGGAGTTCACCTCTAATCTCTTTGGAAGTTGTTCTGGACTCTTTGGTTACCATTCGTATTATCCGTCTCTTCATTAAGTCATCAATTTTCCTGATGCATCCACGTCCAGGGAGGTTGGCTACACTCCCGTTGTTATTAAACTGAGGTTACCTTCCCCCTGATGGTCTGGATATGCATTCAAATGTATTCTAAAAAAATTACTTTTGTCTAAATGTATTGGTTTTATTTGTTTTATTGTTTGACTATTATTTCCCCTTGTTAATCTTGTTTTGATCAAATTTGTTTACCCATTTCTATATTTCTAATCTTGACTTTTTTACCTTTCATTAAAAAAAGTATTTTCATATTGTTTTTCTATGGCAATTGACGATATGGATTATCTGGAGTTAAACATTTATATTTACAGATCCTTTCCTGGCTTTCTTAGTCTTCGACGACAGTAGATTAGAACTTTTTTTATTTTTGCTATGACAACAACATAACAATATCAGTTATAATTTTCATTATTTTTCCATAAATATTTCATAATTTAAAGACCAAAATTAGTCAGGTCTGACATTATGATCATTCAATCAGTTTAAATTCCTTATTGTTTATTTATAAGATAAAGCTACTGACACCCTACCCATCCAATGATCCAATCAGTATTCACTTGGCCTCACCTCTGGTCCAAACTCTCACTTGAGGTTGAGTTTATCCTTGATTCTTGATAATTGAGAGAAAAATCTTACCAAAAGGTCCTAAATCCATCTTGAGTTATTTAGTTTTATTGATGTAGTGTGTTATGTTGACATAGAATTTATGGACTAAATAATGTCTCCTGGCTCTTTCTACTCCTTTGCTGGCCGCTCTCCAAGTTCTCTCTTTCTTTCTGTCTATTCGGTGTGAGAGCACGGTGCAACTCCAGCGGCTCCCGAACTCTGACAGCTACTGTCTCATCCTCCCTCTCAACCTGAAGTCGGCCATTTCTGCAGTGACATACATGACCGAGCAGCTGAAGAGGCAGGACACGGATGCCACGGTGAGAAATTTGCACGACATGGCATGACACGACCGAGGCTGTCAGGCAGCTTGTTATCTACGCCTGTCTCTCTGCAGGCCCTGAGCACAGTGGTTCAAACAGGTCGCAGTGATGGTCACGTGTCATTGCTTACATACTACAGTGTAATGCTGACTCTGCTTACAGTAAGAGTGTGTGTGTGTGTGTGTGTGTGTGTGTGTGAGAGCTCTCCTGCAGATGACAGGTGACTGGCAGTTCATTGCTCTGGTGGTGGACCGTCTCTTCCTGTGGTTGTTTGTCATCATCACCACCCTGGGAACTCTGGCCATGTTCTTAGACGCCAGCTTCAACTGCGCTACCGATGACCCCTTCCCATAGAAGCAACTCTCAAAAAAACACACACACACACACACACACACACACACACACACACACACACACACACACACACACACACACACACACACACACACACACACACACACACACACACACACACACACACACACACACACACACACACACACACACACACACACACACACACACACACACACACACACACACACACACACACACACACACACACACACACACACATACAGGTAAAGAGGGTATAGAAAGACTTTTTCCTCAAACAGGCCCGGTGGTGGTAAACAGGGACTACCCTTTCCCGATGTCCTAGAGCAATGGGAGTAAGGTCAACACACTCTAAAAAATCTGAAAAAAATTCAGCTCACTTTAGAATGTAGAAACAAGCTACAGAACTCTATACACAAGGCCCTGACTGGGTTGTGGTTTTCGCAGACATCTATCTTTTGTGGCATTTGAGGACACAACAAACAATGTTGGGACTTTAAAGGGACAATGACGTCACCTTTTAAATAGCTCCTCATTAACAAACACACACACCTGACAGAACACAGCATAATGGGGACCATTATTTTATTACCCTAAAATTAGGTCAAACTTATATATTTTTTTAAATAAGAAATATATATATATATATATATATAAAAAAAATCCAGTTCTGTTATTCTTCATCTTGTGGTTAAGCTCAGAATTGGGATCACTTATTTTTAAGTGATCCCAATTCTGAGCTTAACCACAAGATGAAGAAAAACAGAACTGGATTTTTTTTAGCATTTGTTTGGAGCGAACTTCAAATACCTATTACAATTGTAAACAGGATTTGCATACAGCAAAACCTAATTTCTTAGCAGCCACACACGCTAAAAACAAAAAAAAAATGGGCATTATGAACTTCCATTAGCTTGTCTGCTGAAGTATTACTTTTATCCACTTTAAAATAACATTTTTTGAAACATTTTGCCTTTTAAAACGTTAAGGCATCAGCCAAACCACAATGCAAACAAAAACAAATGAACACAAGTCAGTGGATTTACAGCTTTTGCTGCTCTGCCTTTCTCTTTGCAGTTGTTCCCCGGTTTCTCACAAAGTCCCTTATATTTTGCACTGTTCGTTGTGCTAACACGGAGCCTTCGACCATCTTGCAGTGACTGCATTCATGTTTGGTGGCTAGTCTTCCTTTGAGTATGTAAGCTTTGAAGTGCCGCATTACTGCAGCCTCCTCAGCCTTGGACCAGATCTTCTTTTTCACTTTTCTGGAATGATGTTCTTGATGAGTTTTGCCTGGAAGATATACAGGAAAATATGTAGAAAACATTTGTCACACAAACAGAAAAGAAACTGTGTTGGCTACTTGGATCCATCAAAACTTCCAACTAATTGTCTCTTTGATGAAAATTCTTGATAACTTGTTACCTGTTGACGGTTCACTTGATATGATTTTCCCCATCTACATCGGTCTAACTCAGTTGTTAATATTCAATCAATGTTATTAATTCACCATTCAGAGGTTTTTATGTAGTGGATGATTTGTGTATATTGTATATACAATACTCTGCACAAGTTTTAGGCAGATAAATCTGGGATGCTTATAAGAGTAATACCATTAATAGTTTGAGATTTATATATTAACTGTTAATAGAAAAAAACGAAGTCAAATCAATATTTGGTATGAGCACCCGTTCTCCTGTATACTTGGCAGGTAGGTTGTTCAGCATCCTGGGGAAGTCCCCATTGTTCTGCTGTGCATTTGAACTGTCTCAATGTCTCTTCTGGCTCTGCATATAATCCCACATTGACATCATGATGTTAAGATCAATCAATCAATCAAATTTTATTTGTATAGCTTGTATTCACAAATTACCTCATATCTCATAGGGCTTTAACAGGGTGTGACATCCTCTGTCCTTAACCCTCAGCAAGAGTAAGGAAAAACTACTAAAAACCCTTTTAACAGGGTAAAAATACATAGAAACCTCAGAGAGAGCCACATGTGAGGGATCCCTCTCCCAGGACGGACAGAAGTGCAATAGATGCCACGTGCAGGAAAACATCATCAAGATTAAAGTCTTCAAGATTAAAGTCTCTAGCAGCATTTGATGAGGGTAGACATCCCGAAGGACAACCCCAACATGACATGCCAAGCAGTCCCGCTGCAAACACGATCAGGGGCCACATTTATAACCCAGTGCATAGGATTCACTCTAAAAGTGTATATGTGCACCTGGAAACGTTTGTACGTGGCTCTGCCTCATATCTTGCCCTCTGCAAGCCGACATTCAACCATAAATGGTCAATGCAAAGCAAATAATGAATTTCAAATTATCCTGCTGACCAATGGGTTTCCACGATGAGTCACAGCGTCAAGCAATGACAAGAGGAAGCAAAACTTTCTGACACTGACATCAAGGTGTTTGTTACTGAGGTGGAGTTGAAGAGCGATTTTATGGGACAGCATTGATGTCCCTAATAGAAAAAAATACACAGATACACTGCTGCTGCAGATAATATAGTGAGTAAGAGTGAGAATAGTAGAAAGAACAGTGCCTGAAATAAAAAAAGAAAAGTATCGCTTCACACTGTGGGAACTTGTTGGATCGCCTGTTATTATTTGAATCATCCAAAGTTCCAGGATTATTAAATTCATAGCAGCTGTGATGCCCCAAAGCTATAAAAAAATGTCAGAATTATTTTGATATGACTGTTTGTGTACTGGGATGGTTCGGTTCCATTGGTCCATCTAATACTTCAGCACAAAAATCCAAGATTACAGATCTGTAGGATCTGTATTAACTGATGAGTCATCATCATGGGACAAAAACTCTGATCAATGAAACTTAATTTCCTGCATCCATCACGCACGAGTGTCATCGATGTATTTATTTTATTTAGAGCAATCGGACTTATTACTTCACACATCATTGGATCCTGACCTCCCCCTCTGAGGTGTTATTTGTAAAAAGAAGTTGGAAAGTGAATAGTTTCTTTATTTTTTGCAAGTGATCTCATTCACTGCAGCGATTTTACACACACGTCCTTAATGATACATGCAATGTTGGAAGATATAATTAAAAACTATGAATTACTCGGCTCTCTCTCATCTGTTTAATGGAATCTGAACGTAATTTGCTGTAAATTGTTTTATATATTTTTCAATTAAAAGGCTCCTATGGAGCAGTTATGTCGCGCAAACACAAATAAGCTGTTGGTTTTAATGTTAACGATGAAGCGGTTTAATAGTCTGGCTGTAGTTCACCTCCTCACGTCAGCATCACCATTTACCATCTCCAAAATGTGTGTACGCATGGTCTGAGTTAGCCTGGAAGTGCGCATTCTCTCGTCAATATAGTTTTTATAAATCCCATCGTTTGTGCGAGAAGCGAGACATTTTGTGCATATGCAACGGTTATAAATGAGACCCTGGGACTGTGTGGCCATGTGTTGCAGACGTCTTATGGCAGAGGATAGTTATTTTAGTGCAGAATGAATTTGGGACAGAGGCGTGCCTGATGGTACTAAGTAGTTTTGTACAAAAGCAACGGAACTTGCAATAGAGAGAAATTGAGATGCACAGATGCAGGGGTAGAGAGGAGTATGACATGCAACAGAGGTCCTCACCAAGAATCCAACTTTGCAGTTATCTAGTATGCTTCTTAACCAGCAACTGTATAATTTTTTCTATTAAATTCAATCATTCTATTTATATGATGTCTTTATTAATTGCATTTTTTTTCTTTAATACCATTCTTAAATGCCTTCAAACTTGCCTTACCTTCAGACGGAGAAGCAGTCTCATCTACTGTGGACGACACAGTTCCTGCTACACACAATACAACAAAAGTAGTTTTTTACACAGGATAAGGTCAATTTTAGCAATAGAAACATAACTTTAGGGTGTGGTAACTTGCCTAAATCTGCAGTTTCCTGGACCTGTTCTGTGAGTGTAGAAGCTAATGCAGCACCAACAGGCTCGGCATTTCCACCTTCTGATGCTGTGACAGCTGTGTCACTCTCATCCGACTCACCCTCACTGTCCTTGGCCTCAGTGTCAGTCAGTGCAAGTTCCTCTGGGAAAAGGTAACATGAATAGCTCATCATTACATGAAAAGCTTATAAATAATCAATTAACAATTGGAAATTATATATTAGCTCACTATAGTAGTAACGTTAGGTAAATCCACAAAGGTAAAGGTGAGGTTAAACAGTAAAAAGCCTTTGGATTGAGATGCGAAAATTACAAAATCTGAAGCAGACGGTCAATTGCCGTGAAAGCCTTCCTATTGTGCATTCAAAATGGATTTAATTATAAATTGTGTGCACAAAAAATATATGTAAGGACTTCTGAGGCTATTTAATAATACTGATTTGAACAACCAAGTTTTGTAAAACGTTCACACAATATGATCATAAAGCATTATCTTAATACAATTGCAGTGCAAGTTGATAAACCACAATGTTGATTTATTTCCTAGCTTTGCAGTAGTCAGCAGTAGAGTATTTGATTCTTAACAGAAGACATGCCATATATTTGGACATGAAATGTGATCTGTGCAAAGAAAAAGTTAGTGACCAGGGAACTAAGGCTAGTCCAGATGTCTTTGATTTGATGTTCAGAATAAAAAGCATACAACCCTAAAATGACATCCTTACGTGCTAATTTCTATACACACCTTCTAGTTCAATCTCATCCAGAGATTTCCCTTGCAGGCTGGAGAGATGTCCCTTTTCCATGGTCAAAAGCAGTTTTGAAATCTTGGCCAGTTGTGTGGTGGGAACTGGTAATCTATAAAAATCTCTGTGAACACGAATGTCATGACCAAGAAAATCTGCAACCTGATCAAGTTCATTGTTTTTTAAATTTAGTACTTGGGAAAGTGTGGCAACATGCTTCCTGAGCTGTGTAGACCTGAGGTGCTCAGGGTGCTTTGCTCCACACTGGCTTGCATGGACACGCAAAGAGTCCTGTCCTCTATAGTGGCTCATTGACTTGGGTCTCGCAAACAAGAAGACATTTGTGGCACAAATACCACACTCAGACCGTTTACTAATCAAAAGTGACAGAGCATCTAAAACACTTGGGGTGAGCAGAACTGCAACTTTTCTCCCTCTTTTTCCCATAATTTCTATTCTGCTAAAAAAGTTGCAGAGCTTCTGTTCAACATGTGATAGTCCGATAGCAACATCGTCATGGAGCTTTGAGCAGTCCCTCTGCTCAAAGCTTTTGAGGCGCATCTTCGAAACCTCCCCAGCACGTCTACGATTAAAAACAATTATTTGTGAAAGTGTAGCATTTGCAAGACAACCATAATTTTGAGCCGTGGCCTCCTCCTTCAATTTGCTAAAGGCACTTTCTGCAGATTTCTGGAGGAACTGATGAAGCATCTGAACATCTTCTGTGAAGGGTAGAGTTGATGGTTTGTTGTACTTTGCATCACTCAGCGTGTTCAGTGCACTGTGAGACACCAACTCAGCCCACTTGGATGTGTACAATTTTTTGAAAAAGCCAGTGGACTTGACCAGTTCATCATCTTCAGCCATGAGGGCCCGACAATGAATGATGTCATTGATTTTGTTCAGAGCATGTCCTAATTTAAGTGCAAGGCTGGGTGTTCGGTATGACAGCTTTTCATCATCGAAACCTGAAACTTTTTTCACTGCTTGCACAACTGTCTTAAAGTTTGCAGGTTTAACAGCGTCCTCTAGGTTATGTACTGAGAAGTCCGTGCGCAAACATAACAACAGACGTCCGATTTCACGAAGCTTCTGTCTTATGTATTCATATTTTGTAGGGTCGTGTCCGTGCCTGTTGTAAAGTGACTGGGCAAACTGAATAATTGAAAAGTCATTCCGCACAACAGAGGTAACCTCATCCTGCCTCATTACACTAATCAGCTTCCACACTCCACTTGGAATCTGCTGACAGGACATAGACTGTTGAGCTCCAGCCAAACCCAGCACTTTTGTTCTTCCAGGTTCTTCATCCAAATCTTCTGGCTTGCAGGGGCATCTGCGGACATGTCTCCAAAGCTCCTTACGAATGTACATTCCTTGACAGTACATACAGTGAATAAAGTTTCCTGCTACAACTTTAGCTTTTGTTTTTTTCTTCACCTTCAGTTGTCCGGTTCCTTCTTGTAAAACTGTAGCGTTATGTCTAAAATTTCCTTTATTCCTCATTTTTTCTATCAGTTTTTTGCGCTCTTTGGAGTGCTCAGGGAGAGAAAATGCATGTACAATTTCAGCATGTGTCTTATGCGTTTTCAAGTGGCGTGAAATTTTGCTTTGTGGTTTACCACAAACATAACAGAAATTTTTTTTGCTCAATGTCAGATGTGTTGATTCTGGTTTGTGAATCTCAGCTTCACCCTCTGGCTTATCATTCGACATTTTAGCAGCATTGGCACCCATGTCATCTTCAAGAGGTTGCCAAGACTTTGACGTGCTGGGTACAACTGGAAAGCTTGTGTCTGACACTTTAGATGTTCTGACATCGGGCATCGCTGGATTTACTTGAATCTGTTCTCGTTTTGAATGATTAGACATAAAGGGCACTCTTGCATCTGAGTCTTCATTATCTTCATCTTCTTCATCTTCTTGTGACTCAGAGTCTGGTACGTATTCCATATCAGACATGTTCTCCTGATCTGACGACAGCTCACCCTCAGGACATTCAGAAAACTGCTGCCCCTGAAATGGTGAGAAAACAGTTTGAGTGGTGATTTACATTTTATAGACAGTGTTTACCTTAGATCGCACCTTGATTCACAGGAAATTAGTGAGATCACACTACAATCCATCTTGCCAGTCTTCAAGCTATGTGTTAGTGGCTGAAACCCAGTGGTTAAGACCAATCAGTGTGGTGCGTTTGAAGGTGTAACGACTGTCCATGATGAAGAAAGTGAGGTGCAAACTTATTGGTAGTATTTTTTTTTAATGTGCCTGCCCTTTCTATACAGTTTCTAGGGTGAACTTACCAGATGGTTATGTGCAACAGTGTAGGAGTTAATTGGGTACTCACCTTTGAGTGGTGTTGGAGGTTATCATTTATTCGTCTGAGGCAGGATTTATGCCAGACTCCTGAACAGACTGCAACACATTTTGAATATATTAATTTAAACTATGACAGTCTATTTAAGTTGTTATCCTATCATAACACTGCAGTAGTTTGGAATACAACAATGTTTCAATGAAACTTGGGATGCTGCGTAAAATGTCATAATTAGCAAATCATTTAAACCCATTACTTGATTGAAAATTATACAAAGACATACATATTTACTGTTGAACCTGAGATTTTCTTTTGAGTTGCTCATTTTTAAGTCAATATTACTTTTCAATAAAAGTTGTAACTTTAAAGATGTGCACTAATGCCCCCCATACCATTACAGATGGTGTCTTTATAACTGATACGTCCCTCTCCTATTTTGTCCGGACGATGCAGTGTCAAGAAGGAATTTTCCTATTTTGATTGGTCAGACCATAGGTCAGTTTTGTACTTCACCTCAGTCCATCTTAAATGAGCCTGCTGGGCCCTGAGAAGGCGGCACTGTATCTGAATCTTGTTTATGTATGTTTTAACTTAATTTGGGGATGCAGTGATGAACGGTCTTGTCTGACAATGGTTTTCAGCAGTGCTCCTCATCCCATGCAGTGATTTCCACTACAGAATCATGTCTGTTTTTAATACAGTGCGGCCTGAGGACCTGAAGATTGCAGCAAGTCTGTTTTTATTTTTCTGCCCTGTCCATACAACATTTCTCAGTTTCAATATTTGATGCGTTTTCTTTACATGTTTTTAGATAGAGTTAAATGATTTGCAAATCTTAAGGAATCACTTGCACTCTGGAAGCTTGACTACACATCTAAAAATATCACTTAGATCCATTTAACTCAGTCCTTGTCAGTGACAAAGGGACAAAATTAACCTCCTCAAGTAATCATAATATTTAGACAATACAATTATTCACTTGCTGCCAAATTGATGTTGCAGTGTTTCATTTCACCATGAAATCTCTTTTACCCATTTTTCTTTACATTGTAGTAAGTCATACATTAGAACAATGCACATTCATCCACCTACTACCATTTACCACATACTCCATTAAAAATTCACCTTTGCATTGATAGCCAAGCCACTTGGAGGATACAGGTCCCACACACTGAACGCACTTGTCCAAGGAGCCTATTGTTGCGCACACTAGGTGATGTTTCGGACACTAAAAACAAAAGTGAAACATTTGTTTGTGTCTAACATTTGAAAAGCAAGATATTTCACAATCTGTTTGTATTAGTTGGTTTCCTTTAAAAAAAGAAATGTATTGGTAAATCTTTCAAGATACTTATGAGTAACAATTAACAGAATTAATAAAAAGCAGATTGAATACACTATATATTTATAAGGTGCTGTAATCATGAATGACATACCCTTTAAAATAGACAATGCACATGCATATAAGTTGGGCAGCAGGTCAACAAAAATCCCACTAAAAAGGTGCAATCCATTTACAATTAGCAATTAAAAACACTAGTTTGCAGGATTTGTATTGCTCTGAATAGGTTTAGATACCTTAGAGATGGGCATTGAGACAATGTTTTATTAGATTAAGGACGCAATATGCTATTGCATGAGATAAAAGTTTTGATTAATCCATTACTTTTTTGAGCACGGGATAAGTTAATGTATGTGCAGAGCGACAGAACAGAGCACTGTACATGCTTCTTCAGTACAGTTGGAAATATCCTCAACTGTCGAATCAATAGCTTGGAGAAATGTTCTCAAAACACAAACAGTCCTTCCCAAATGTAGAAAAGGTAGACAATGAGCTACCACCTAATTTCAATTAAAGCAAAGAGTGCACAGGAACCATCGTTCAGGTATAAGCCCTGACCTGCAGAATAACCCTGTGCTCTACATACAACAACTGTCTGACTGGAAATGTAAGTTCCTCTGTTCATAGTAAATGTTGCAGTATTCTAATACTTGAATTGTTGGTTAGAATGATTACACTGAATCAGCTCTTAATAGTTAGATGGTAGCCATAGACATTAGCTTCCTATGTATTAAGTTTAATGTGTAGTGATAACGCATGACATATTTTCTGTTTAAATAAAACCAGCCTCAGCTGCCTTGACCAGCTACCACCTGTCTGTATCAGCCATATAACCTGCCGCTGCTCTGCACAAAGACTGGAATAAACCACAACTGAAGTGGATTGGATTCTTCTGGTGTTTCTGGTGTTCTGCCTGACCAGAAACACATTTTTTTACTCATAATATTTATTAGTATATGTTTAAATACTTCTAATGTAAAGTGAATGGAATATTTTTGATTATATTTGTAGTACAGTATCTCTTTACAGTGTTACTTTGTAGACAGCCCATTTGAGACACCAATATTTGTTCAGCTGTCTGAATAGCTCATCTTACTACCGTTGCCAAAAAGGTAAATTTGTATTTAACGTTTCCCTCATGATAAGATGTTGGCAGACTCGCAGAATGTTAAAGAAAGGCCACTATCAACCCCACCCTTGATTGATAAGATTGTCATCTCAATCAAGCCTCTTTCGGTCATCATCTGTAGCAGATATTGAATGGAAGAAAAGTTAAATAAAAAGTAATATAGTGAGAATGCACCAATCAAAAGGGATATTTAAGGTCTGGATAAAAAGAACAAGTATTGCTAAAAAAAAAGAAAAAAAAGGAGCCTCTCTAGATGGTTCAACATCTTCATACCTGTAACATTGTGTGACAGTCATCATGACTGTGGTTCCAAGTGTTTTGTGGGGAGAATAATGCACTTTGGAAGTATTTCTAGTCACCTGAAATGTCTGATTACGGCAGCCTGCAAGCTGTTAGAACTATACTAATCACAGTTAATTGTGACGGATGAATTTGATTCTTGATTCCTTCTTTATTTTCTGACAACCCATTTTGGTCTCACGCTACCTGTGATTGGTGGCTGTGAGCTTTTTGCTGTCTGACTCTAGGCCTCTAACATGCCTAGATTTGTTTTGATTGATTTTATATATGATCTTGTCTTGCATTTCATGCATTACTGGTGACCGAGTCCACATCTGTGACATACAACATGAATACAAAAAATTACCACTCCCATTAAACTAACATAAGATCAAATGCAGGTTGTACAAGAACTCTTAAATACCAAAGAAATGCCACTAACAACCCCACCTACGGGAGGGACCCCAAATAACGTATGGTCCACCCAAGTCATATTGGTGTCAGAGCTTAATACACACACACTCAAATGTTATTCTGCCTTACATTCTGAAAGACATCTTCTGAGATTGTCCTTAAATACCATTGTCCTTACACACCATAATACACTCAGGTGACAGCACACACACACACACAAAACCTAACCCTACATTTTTCCACAATTCATGTCACCAAGCACACTTCACCTACCTGTGCAATCCTGGTGAGTGGATCAAGCACTGGACTTCTCTGGTTCAGGTTGCTTGCACTCATCTCAATCTGGCCTCTTTCGGTCGTCATCTGTAGCAGATAATGATTGGAAGAAAAGTTGAATAAAAAGTAATAGAGTGAGAATGCACCAGTCAAGAGATATTTGAGGTCTGGATAAAAACAACAAGTATTGCTAAAAAAAAGAAAAAAAAAGGAGCCTCTCTAGATGGTTCAACATCTTCATACCTGTAACATTGTGTGACAGTCATCATGACTGTGGTTCCAAGTGTTTTGTGGGGAGAATAATGCACTTTGGAAGTATTTCTAGTCACCTGAAATGTCTGATTACGGCAGCCTGCAAGCTGTTAGAACTATACTAATCACAGTTAATTGTGACGGATGAATTTGATTTTTGATTCCTTCTTTATTTTCTGACAACCCATTTTGGTCCCACGCTACCTGTGATTGGTGGCTGTGAGCTTTTTGCTGTCTGACTCTAGGCCTCTAACATGCCTAGATTTGTTTTGATTGATTTTATATATGATCTTGTCTTGCATTTCATGCATTACTGGTGACCGAGTCCACATCTGTGACATACAACATGAATACAAAAAATTACCACTCCCATTAAACTAACATAAGATCAAATGCAGGTTGTACAAGTACTCTTAAATACCAAAGAAATGCCACTAACAACCCCACCTACGGGAGGGACCCCAAATAACGTATGGTCCACCCAAGTCATATTGGTGTCAGAGCTTAATACACACACACTCAAATGTTATTCTGCCTTACATTCTGAAAGACATCCTCTGAGGTTGTCCTTGAATACCACTGTCCTTACACACCATAATACACTCAGGTGACAGCACACACACACACACAAAACCTAACCCTACATTTTTCCACAATTCATGTCACTAAGCACACTTCACCTACCTGTGCAATCCTGGTGAGTGGATCAAGCACTGGACTTCTCTGGTTCAGGTTGCTTGCACTCATCTCAATCTGGCCTCTTTCGGTCGTCATCTGTAGCAGATAATGAATGGAAGAAAAGTTGAATAAAAAGTAATATAGTGAGAATGCACCAGTCAAGAGATATTTGAGGTCTGGATAAAAAGAAGTATTGCTAAAAAAAAAAAAAAAAAAGAAAAAAAGGAGCCTCTCTAGATGGTTCAACATCTTCATACCTGTAACATTGTGTGACAGTCATCATGACTGTGGTTCCAAGTGTTTTGTGGGGAGAATAATGCACTTTGGAAGTATTTCTAGTCACCTGAAATGTCTGATTACGGCAGCCTGCAAGCTGTTAGAACTATACTAATCACAGTTAATTGTGACGGATGAATTTGATTTTTGATTCCTTCTTTATTTTCTGACAACCCATTTTGGTCTCACGCTACCTGTGATTGGTGGCTGTGAGCTTTTTAATGTCTGACTCTAGGCCTCTAACATGCCTAGATTTGTTTTGATTGATTTTATATATGATCTTGTCTTGCATTTCATGCATTACTGGTGACCGAGTCCACATCTGTGACATACAACATGAATACAAAAAATTACCACTCCCATTAAACTAACATAAGATCAAATGCAGGTTGTACAAGTACTCTTAAATACCAAAGAAATGCCACTAACAACCCCACCTACGGGAGGGACCCCAAATAACGTATGGTCCACCCAAGTCATATTGGTGTCAGAGCTTAATACACACACACTCAAATGTTATTCTGCCTTACATTCTGAAAGACATCTTCTGAGATTGTCCTTAAATACCATTGTCCTTACACACCATAATACACTCAGGTGACAGCACACACACACAAAACCTAACCCTACATTTTTCCACAATTCATGTCACCAAGCACACTTCACCTACCTGTGCAATCCTGGTGAGTGGATCAAGCACTGGACTTCTCTGGTTCAGGTTGCTTGCACTCATCTCAATCTGGCCTCTTTCGGTCGTCATCTGTAGCAGATAATGAATGGAAGAAAAGTTGAATAAAAAGTAATATAGTGAGAATGCACCAGTCAAGAGATATTTGAGGTCTGGATAAAAACAAGTATTGCTAAAAAAAGAAAAAAAGGAGCCTCTCTAGATTGTTCAACATCTTCATACCTGTAACATTGTGTGACAGTCATCATGACTGTGGTTCCAAGTGTTTTGTGGGGAGAATAATGCACTTTGGAAGTATTTCTAGTCACCTGAAATGTCTGATTACGGCAGCCTGCAAGCTGTTAGAATTATACTAATCACAGTTAATTGTGACGGATGAATTTGATTTTTGATTCCTTCTTTATTTTCTGACAACCCATTTTGGTCTCACGCTACCTGTGATTGGTGGCTGTGAGCTTTTTAATGTCTGACTCTAGGCCTCTAACATGCCTAGATTTGTTTTGATTGATTTTATATATGATCTTGTCTTGCATTTCATGCATTACTGGTGACCGAGTCCACATCTGTGACATACAACATGAATACAAAAAATTACCACTCCCATTAAACTAACATAAGATCAAATGCAGGTTGTACAAGTACTCTTAAATACCAAAGAAATAACACTAACAACCCCACCTACGGGAGGGACCCCAAATAACGTATGGTCCACCCAAGTCATATTGGTGTCAGAGCTTAATACACACACACTCAAATGTTATTCTGCCTTACATTCTGAAAGACATCTTCTGAGATTGTCCTTAAATACCATTGTCCTTACACACCATAATACACTCAGGTGACAGCACACACACACACAAAACCTAACCCTACATTTTTCCACAATTCATGTCACCAAGCACACTTCACCTACCTGTGCAATCCTGGTGAGTGGATCAAGCACTGGACTTCTCTGGTTCAGGTTGCTTGCACTCATCTCAATCTGGCCTCTTTCGGTCGTCATCTGTAGCAGATAATGAATGGAAGAAAAGTTGAATAAAAAGTAATAGAGTGAGAATGCACCAGTCAAGAGATATTTGAGGTCTGGATAAAAACAACAAGTATTGCTTAAAAATACAAAATAAAAAAGGAGCCTCTCTAGATGGTTCAACATCTTCATACCTGTAACATTATGTGACAGTCATCATGACTGTGGTCCCAAGTGTTTTGTGGGGAGAATAATGCACTTTGGAAGTATTTCTAGTCACCTGAAATGTCTGATTACGGCAGCCTGCAAGCTGTTAGAACTATACTAATCACAGTTAATTGTAACGGATGAATTGGATTTTTGATTCCTTCTTTATTTTCTGACAACCCATTTTGGTCTCACGCTACCTGTGATTGGTGGCTGTGAGCTTTTTAATGTCTGACTCTAGGCCTCTAACATGCCTAGATTTGTTTTGATTGATTTTATATATGATCTTGTCTTGCATTTCATGCATTACTGGTGACCGAGTCCACATCTGTGACATACAACATGAATACAAAAAATTACCACTCCCATTAAACTAACATAAGATCAAATGCAGGTTGTACAAGTACTCTTAAATACCAAAGAAATGCCACTAACAACCCCACCTACGGGAGGGACCCCAAATAACGTATGGTCCACCCAAGTCATATTGGTGTCAGAGCTTAATACACACACACTCAAATGTTATTCTGCCTTACATTCTGAAAGACATCCTCTGAGGTTGTCCTTAAATACCATTGTCCTTATACACCATAATACACTCAGGTGACAGCACACACACACACTAACCCTAACTTTTTCTACAATTCATGTCATCATGCTCACTTCACCTACCTGTCCAATTCTGGTGAGCGGATCAAGAACTGGACTTCTCTGGTTCAGGTTGCTTGCACTCATCTCAATCTGGCCTCTTTCGGTCGTCATCTGTAGCGGATAATGAATGGAAGAAAAGTTGAATAAAAAGTCATGTAATGTGAATGCACTAATCAAAAGGGATATTTGAGGTCTGGATGAAAAAGAACACATACTGCTTACAAAAAGCACAAGAGGAACCTCTCTAGAGTTTTACATCTTCATACCTGCACATGACCTTCATCTGGGGTCTGGGAATTTGTGGTCTCAGGACTTCCCTGAGGCATATCCTCATTAATACCCTGCCGAAGAGAACAAAACAACATTATAAATATGTTGAAGATAGGATGTTGTCTGTGACATCATGTGAAAGTAATTATGCAGTACCAAAGTGATGCCAATAACAACCCCACCTACGTGAGGGACCCCAAATAACGTATGGTCCACCCAAGTCATATTGGTGTCAGAGCTTAATACACACACACTCAAATGTTATTCTGCCTTAAATTCTGAAAGACATCCTCTGAGATTGTCCTTAAATACCATTGTCCTTACACACCATAATACACTCAGGTAACAGCACACACACACACACTAACCCTAACCCTACATTTTTCCACAATTCATGTCACCAAGCACACTTCACCTACCTGTCCAATCCCGGTGAGTGGATCAAGCACTGGACTTGTCTGGTTCAGGTTGCTTGCACTCATCTCAATCTGGCCTCTTTCGGTCATCATCTGTAGCAGATAATGAATGGAAGAAAAGTTGAATAAAAAGTAATATAGTGAGAATGCAGCAGTCAAGAGATATTTGAGGTCTGGATAAAAACAAGTATTGCTTAAAAAAAAAAGGAGCCTCTCTAGATGGTTCAACATCTTCATACCTGTAACATTATGTGACAGTCATCATGACTGTGGTCCCAAGTGTTTTGTGGGGAGAATAATGCACTTTGGAAGTATTTCTAGTCACCTGAAATGTCTGATTACGGCAGCCTGCAAGCTGTTAGAACTATACTAATCACAGTTAATTGTAACGGATGAATTTGATTTTTGATTCCTTCTTTATTTTCTGACAACCCATTTTGGTCTCACGCTACCTGTGATTGGTGGCTATGAGCTTTTTAATGTCTGACTCTAGGCCTCTAACATGCCTAGATTTGTTTTGATTGATTTTATATATGATCTTGTCTTGCATTTCATGCATTACTGGTGACCGAGTCCACATCTGTGACATACAACATGAATACAAAAAATTACCACTCCCATTAAACTAACATAAGATCAAATGCAGGTTGTACAAGTACTCTTAAATACCAAAGAAATGCCACTAACAACCCCACCTACGGGAGGGACCCCAAATAACGTATGGTCCACCCAAGTCATATTGGTGTCAGAGCTTAATACACACACACTCAAATGTTATTCTGCCTTACATTCTGAAAGACATCCTCTGAGGTTGTCCTTAAATACCATTGTCCTTATACACCATAATACACTCAGGTGACAGCACACACACACACTAACCCTAACCTTTTCTACAATTCATGTCATCATGCCCACTTCACCTACCTGTCCAGTCCTGGTGAGTGGATCAAGCACTGGACTTGTCTGGTTCAGGTTGCTTGCAGTCATCTCAATCTGGCTTCTTTCGATAGTCATCTGTAGCAGATAATGAATGGAAGAAAAGTTGAATAAAACGTCATGTAATGTGAATGCACTAATCAAAAGGGATATGTGAGGTCTGGATGAAAAAAGAACACATACTGCTTACAAAAAGCACAAGAGGAACCTCTCTAGTTTTACATCTGCATACCTGTACATGACCTTCATCTAGGGTCTGGGAATTTGTGGTATTAGGACTTCCCTGAGGCATATCCTCATCAATACCCTGCCGAAGAAAACAGAACAACATTATAAATATGTTGAAGACAGCATGTTGTCTGTGACATCATGTGAAAGTCTTTATGAAGTATCAAAGTGATGCCAATAACAACCCCACCTACGGGAGGGACCCCAAATAACGTATGGTCCACCCAAGTCATATTGGTGTCAGAGCTTTATACACACACACTCAAATGTTATTCTGCCTTACATTCTGAAAGACATCCTCTGAGGTTGTCCTTAAATACCATTGTTGTTATACACAATACACTCAGGTGACAGCGCGCACACACACACAACTTTGTGGGGAGAAAAATGCACTTTGGAATTGATTGTAGTCACCTAAGGTGTCAGATGAATACAGAATGCAAGCTAATAGAACTATAATAATCTCAGTTAGTTGTGACGGATGAATTGATGACTTTTGATTCCTTCTTTATATACACTGACAACCCATCTTATACAACGGTCACACTAACTGTGAGCGGTGGATGTGAGTTTTTTGCTGTCTGACTGCTTGCCTCTAACCTTCCTAGATTTGTATTGATTAGGACAAAAATCTTGAAACTCTAGTATGATCATTTTCCGGTGTTGCCCTTTTACATATGCAGCTCACAAAAGAGACTGTCAGACGCGATCTCAGTACTGCAAATGTCAAATTGCATCAGGTGAGAGGAGGAGCACCATCAACGCATGCAGCAGAAGGACTCATCACTAATGTTAATAATAACGAAACTGCGTGTATTTGAACTCATCAAATATCAACAAAAGAGTGCAAAACAACATACAGGCCATCAGAAAAAAGTAAGAAGCAGTTAAAGTACATATTATGCATCAACATCATGAACACACCCACTAGCACTCTGTGAATCCTGCAGACTATTATCTGTTGCATATCAGACATTACCCAGATTTTGTATTAGGGTGCTGGCACGTTAAAGACCAGTTAATTCCGGTGTGACTGAATCGGACATTTGCGGTCACACTTACAGTTCCTCCAATTGATGTCCGGACAAAATCCAGAGTGCACTTCATGTATGAAAGTGGCTTAAGTGTAGCTGAAGCAGTAAGAGATGGTCAGGAAAATAACACTAATGAAGAGTGTGATGAGAGCAAGAAGAGGACAGTCTGTTGGTGTGCCTCCTTAAGTTTACGCACACAATCAATTAATATGCAGAAACATACCATCCAAAAGTAGCTTCAAACTGTTTACACAAATCATGAACTTGAAATTGTTATATACCTTATTAAAGCATTCAGGACGACCAGCTGATGTCCTTGTAGGCATCATTTTTGGGGCTTCATGTGTTGACCTCTTTTGAGTTCTCGTAGAAAGCTTTGCTGTGCATGGTGCCTCACCATGTTTGACATCCGATGACATCCCTCCAGATTTCTGGAGATTTTAATAACAAACAATTCTGTCAGTGTCTTGTGTGTCTGTATGTGGCAATATATTAGTTCAAACCAAAACTATACGGAAAATATAAAGTGTTTGTGAACTGAAGTTTTCTAAACCATTTGTTTCAGGGGATCAACATCACGTCACGTCATCAAGTAAAAAACTACCTTGCTTCTCCACGGCCAGTCTGAGTCACCATAGTTATAGGTTATCTCCTCTCCTGCAACTATGTCCCGTATGGCAAATAAACACAGATGGGGTTTCCCCTGCACATTCAGGTACTTCATCTTTGCATTAGGGCTGATATGGTCGTCATTTACTAGTCTTCCGAGTGATCCATCTTCCTTTGCTGCATCAACACTACAAAAAGACAACACTTAATTACAAATCTTTCAATTTATACACAAACAAGAGTAGTATTTATTAACCTGACTCAAGAGCCTTCTATCAATAATTTGTATATGTTCAGCACCAAAAGCAATGAGTCATGGAATTTGGATTTAGACCAGTTAGCACTGAAATAATATACTTACCACCACAGTTTACCACTAAAACGGAACTCGAACATGAACACCTTAAGGGCGTCATGGTATATTTTCTGTCTCCTTTCACATTCTTCGTTTGTTATTAGGTCACCTCGATATTCGCAGAGAAAGTCGCCTTTTTCAAAAGGAGCAGAGGTGAAGATACCACGACCTAGTTAATACACAAAACCAAACAATAAATAAATCTTTACCAAATAAGTGATAAAAAGTTAGGACACCAATTTAAGTTTAAGATTCAACTTACCTTTGAAAGCATTAATGTAATTGATGTCCAGTCCAAGTTTATCCCTTCCAGTGTGAGCAAAAAATTTTGCATCATCCATTGGATTTATGCGCCTTCGCCTCTGCATGATTCACTGGCCAGTGACAAAAGCCAGAGTAACATAATTAAAAGAAGATTGTTGTTAGGATTATTATGTACTAGAAGTCTAGTAATTTACATGTGGCATCTGAGCAGAAGCTATATTCTGAGCTCATAAATCAACATTCAAGTTTAAATTTAATACAAAGGACTTAATGCTTCTACAACAGAAATAGGCTGCACATTAACTAAATATTAACAGTAGGATGATGTCTGTTCTAGTGTAGAGCTGTGTTGGACCACAAACTCAACTCTCTACAATTTAATGTAACATAATCTCAGTGTACAGAGATTCTATAACTACATCAGCTGCATTGAACCTCTTGTGGGATTGATGTCCCATCATTAGCATCCAGTAGGAACAGACACGCAAATAAATGCAGTCTTTCATCTGCTTGAATGATCATCCTCAGTCTCTGTATCTCTTCCTCACTCACTGTCCTTGTCCTGCTTCTTCAAACAAGAACTTAACCTACATATACAATTTTACATTAACATTCAATTATATTTACAGCAGTATCCAGATGACTTGACTATTGTGCGATAGCACACTGCTGGGTTCACATTTCCGATCCAAGGTCCTTTATGACATTTACACGGACCATGGTTTGTGAGGTTTTCACATCAGTGCTTCTGACATGTGATTAGTTTGTCATAATTTTGTTTTAATTCAAATAACAACCCAAAACAATAAACAGCTCAACCTGTTATCTACCAGATGCAAGATGTTCACTTAAAAATACTATATAAGACAACATGAGTGCTGTGAGTCTCTATCTCAGGGGAAAAAATGAAATAGAAATAAAGCCTGTTGACATTTCATCCTTGCTTTCAGTTATGGAATAGTCAATAATCAACATGAATATTAAACAGCATTTTTAAATGGCACACACTGCACCAGATACTGTACCACAGCTTTGTTGCTCCTCACTATTGTACTTTACACTTTCATAATAACGATAACAGCCAAAAACCTCTGTGGAAACACTGATAGCTTACAGTTTTAAGCACATAAGATTTAACAAGCAGACCTAACAATACAAGTTAACAAGAACTGTGTAGCCACTAGCTTGTTTAAACAAACAACTCCACATTACCTTAGTTGTTTTTAGCTGTCTCTGTAACTGCTCAAAGCTGCTGTCCTCACCCCCACCACCTGTGCTCATTACTATCACCTGTGTCAAGGCACGCACGCACGCACGGCTCAACGAGGGGGCGTGGCCGCTGCCGACACGGAGCTTCCACGTGCATGAAAATAAACTGCGGCTTGTGTGGCTTAAAATGAACACGAATCAAACATCCTCACCTTCTCTAGTCCACAAAACAGCTGGTTACACCACACTGCACGAAGCACATTCCTCCAAAATACAAGACTGATCCTCTCCTGCCTGCTCTGAAGCTGCTGCAGCTAAGCACATACGATTTAACAAGCAGACCTAACAATACAAGTTAACAAGAACAGTGTAGCCACTAGCTTGTTTAAACAAACAACTCCACATTACCTTAGTTGTTTTTAGCTGTTTTCAGCTCCCAAACACTGACCGGACCACTCTGTAACTGCTCAAAGCTGCTGTCCTCATCCCCACCACCTGTGCTCAGTACTATCACCTGTGTGAAGGCATGCACGCACAGCTCAACGAGGGGGCGTGGCCGCTGCCGACACGGAGCTTCCACGTGCATGAAAATAAACTGCGGCTTGTGTGGCTTAAAATGAACACGAATCAAACATCCTCACCTTCTCTAGTCCACAAAACAGCTGGTTACACGACACTGCACGAAGCACATTCCTCCAAAATACAAGACTGATCCTCTCCTGCCTGCTCTGAAGCTGCTGCAGCTGAGAGCTGGTAGCTGTTAGCTCTACTACTAGTGCAGCCTTGTGAAGGTAACACCGGCCTCAACAGCATGCATTAGCAATGCTGTAAAAACAACCTAATGCCAATATGCATTGAAGTTAAACTAACTTTATTTCCATTAAAATATGCATCAATAATAAAAAAAAAAAAAATTAAACTTAATAAGTTATTGTTATGGTGTAAAATACTTCCACATGCAAATATATACTTTGTTTACAAGTTTTAATGCTTACCTGTATGTTTTAAATCCTATAGTGCATCCATTGGTCGCCAGCAGCTTCAAATGGGATTTAATGTTTAAAAGCCCAGTCGGGGCGGTCCTTGGAGCGAACTTCCTGTAGACGCCACCCACTTGTTCGAACCAACCAATCAGTGAAAAGGGCGGCAAAATCGAACCGTGTGTGTAGGAAATGTGTATGAAAGTGCAATATAAGCACAACCGATAGGATGCGCTACTCTATACACTGGGATACACCTAAAAACAGGTTTGTGGTAAAAAAGGACTTTGAACGAAAATGAGAGAGGATGTTCCTCTGACAGTCACAAATGCAAATAAATTGTTTGAAATCCGGGGACCTTGGCATAGTCCTCAAATTACCCTAAGGTTTGCGGATTGCCGGTGTGTAGACGGACAAATTGTCCCTGAATTCCGGTTATACCAACACACACACACACACACACACACACACACACACACACACACACACACACACACACACACTTTGTCTCTCAGTGGGCCATGGCGCCACAGACCTTTGTGTGTGCCCAATTGAGGCTAATATAAACTCTCACACACATGCTGTATATCTACAGTCTTCATTGTGAGACCCTGGAACCTGTTTCTTGTGCCCGAAATGACCAGTTATTTGAATTTGATGAGACATAATCAGCTACTTTATTTGACTATGAATTTTCTGAACAATTTGCTGGTTCTTAAACGTGAAGATTTATGTTTTTTATGTCCTTGAAAAGTGAGTACATTGGGGATCTGGAGTGTTTTTTTTCCGGACAAAACTAAAGATTTATAGTTGACATGAAAATAAAGAAAATCCTCCGCTTAATCACTATTTGCAGTCTTATTGTTGACGAGGGAAAAAATATCAGAACAAAGCAATATTTCAGGCAAAAATATTGTTTACGAAATGTCTGACTAGAAATATGATGAGATGCTATTTTAAGTAAGTTGGGAGCAGAGCTGTGACTCACCCTGTCCGTGCTACAGGCTCTAGTTTTCTCTCTGCTGTGCAGTCCCACCACTTATTGCACAATTTACCCATCACCAACACAATCACAGCAGCCCAGATTCTGTGCCAGTGTGTAACATACTGTCACATGCACGCACACATCTTGTGCACACGTGTTCAGGAGGAGAAACACATTTGTTTGGGCCGCGTGTGGGAAAACATTTGATTTGCTCTAACTGCATTACACAATCACTATAAGCTACATAACACACACATAAGGGGTGTGCAGCAGTGTTAATTTTGGCAGCTATTTTTGATTTAGTCTTAGTCTTAGTCTTTTGACGAAAATGCATATTAGTTTTAGTCACCTTTTAGTCATTTTAATCCTTCTTAGTTTTAGTCTAGTTTTAGTCGACGAAAACAAATTCCATTTTAGTCTAGTTTTAGTCGACGAAAACTAATTCCATTTTAGTCTAGTTTTAGTCACATTTAATAGCCACATTAAACTCCTTTTCTATAAAAACATATAGCTGCAGCCTAATAGCTTAAAAATATATATTTAATTTTAAATGTGAAAACAAAAAGGGAGAGCAGGTCAGACTGGAGCCGGACACAGAAACTGAACATCGGTACAAACCAACTGCAGCTTCTGCTCTGATGAAGAAGCTGCGGCGCTGATCTCTGACCAGCTGAGACCAGAGAAACTCTGTGTTTTCACTGTTTCCATAGTTAAGAAGCAGTCGGTCACTGAGAGGCTGCTCCACGAGAACGCGCTCTGCTTTCACTGTGTCTCTCTGAGCGAGTGCGCGAGGCGGGGGGCGGAGCTACGGACCGGAGCGCTATCTGGGAGCGCACAGGCACACACACACACACACAGACAGATTCACTCACCCGCTACTGATACTTCATGACGGCCTGATACGATGATGTTTTAAAAATTATTGTGACTTAGTCAACCACCAACATTTTCGTCTCGTCTCGTCTCGTCAACGAAAATTAAAATAGATTTCGTCATAGTTTTTATTTTCAAAGATTCGTTTTCGTTACGTCTTCATCTCGTCTTCGTCATGGAAAAAAGGTCGTTAACGAATATATTTCGTCATCGTCTTCGTCAACGAAATTAACACTGGTGTGCAGTGTCTAAGGGCAGAGCGTAGGAGGGAAACAAATAGAGAGTGAAGGGATACTTACACCATACAATGAGTGTTCACTACTGTATGAGGCCTCATTTATGTGAATGTAAAATTTGTGTTTGCATCAGTACAGTGTTTCACTTTGTCTCTCTCTGTCAGTGTTGTCTCCCGGGTTGGGGTGCTCTAAGTCCGTGTATGACTCTGTTACTGTGTGTGAATAATAAATCAAAAAATAACTGGAACTGCAGTCAGAGTTTATCATCTAAATAAATAATAATTATTTATTCAATCAGATATTTTAGAAAGGAAAACTACATGACGCAGACACACACACAAACACACACACACACACACACACACAAACACACACACACACACACACACTTTAAAAATGAAGGACCAGTGAACGTTTCACCAGATAAAAACAGAGATGACTGAAAGTCTAAATTAAAGTCTGTGCAGCAGTTCCAGTCTCCACACACAACAATACATTCTTCTTGGTCAATAACCACTGAATGTTTCTTTAAAAATGTGTAGAAGTCTTTCCTGCTCAGAGCCTTGACTGGGTGTATGGATATTGATGAAACCGAATTTCAGATCTTTCACATGAACTGTTTCACCGAAGGTTTCATCTAAATGTTAATCTCCTTCAGAGGAAACAGTTTGAGAAACACTTGACACACTTTCAGAGTCAGAGTCACGTCATCACCAAGACAACCAGTAGGCCCCTGTTCAGCAGGACCGATGAAAGCCACAGGGCACCGGGTCACCAAGACCCGCAGCCCGACCACAGGGCCACTGGGCACTGGGCCCGACCACAGGGCCACCGGGCACCGGGCGTCTAAGACCCGCAGCCCGGCCACCGGGCACCGGACCACTAAGACCCGCAGCCCGACCAGAGGACAACCGGGCACCGGACCACTAAGACCCGCATTCCGACCAGAGGGCCACCGGGCACCGGGCCGCTAACAACCACAGAACCGGGCTGCAACCACCAGTGGACCCATCTTTAGACACGCCATCCCCGGCGGACTTTACAACACAGCCACCGGCAGCAATGACACCGGCCAACGAGCCTCTGGTCCCCGCCGACCCGACCACCGAGTCTCTGACACCAGCAGAGCCGACCATCGGGCCCCCGGCAGCACCGACAGCATGCGCGGAGTTGCCTGCCTCGCCGAGCCCCGGAGGAACAGCCTCCTTCCCCCCGGCCCGCTGTGGCTGCTGTGGGGACAGGAGATCCGCTGGTGACCCACATCTCCACACCTGGACGAGCTGATCCCGGATCACCAGGCCGCTCTCAGAAACACGACCACCGCTTCGTTCCTCCGTGAGTTGTAAGAGATGTTCCCGTGTTCCACCTGCTCTCGAACCGCCAACAACACCTGCTGCACCGGGCTGTCCTGCTGCGGTACCAGCCTCCCTCCGTGTCTCACAGACAGGGACAGCGGCTCACGGTCCGCCAAACAACCACAGACACACTAACAACACAACAACTAACAACTACACAATTATACAAAAACACAGTTAGAAATACAGTATAGAAGTTTGCGGGAAAACACAAATTCTCACACCCTCAACACTACCAAACTCCCAGCATGCAGTGCGAGAGAAAGAAAGAGAGCGAGAGAAAGGGGGGGGGGAGAGGGGGAGGAGCCACAGGGTCCTGGCTTTAAAAAATACAATTGAACCTTGTATCTGCATCATCCCTTATTATAATAATTTATAATTTGGAAGAAATAGGTTTAGTTGTTTTTGAAGGAAATCAGTTTAGTTGTTCGTGTAATTCTGTTATTACAAATAAACCAATATACGCAGGATAAAATATAACTTTTATAAATCATAACAACAATAGTTGCCACGGTTACTAGGCTTGAAAGACTTCAAAGGTTTCAGTTGAGGCTTTTATCTGCATCATCCCTCATTGCCTGCCTATGATTTTTGACTTGGAGGAAAACGGTTTGTTGTCTGTGTAATCCTGTCATTACAAATAGACCAACCTACTCAGGATAAAACATAGCTTTTATAACATTCACAATAGTATTCATGGTTTCAAGGCTTGACAGAATTACCGAGATTTCACCTTTTGCTCTCGAACCTACAACACACTTTGTGCATTTTAACAGATTAATTGAAGCAACATGGCTGCCACGCTAACTGCTCAGGACAACCAGGTGGTTCCAGGAAGCCTGCTAACCTCCGGCTCCTCTTACTACGAGATGCAGTCTTTTCTCGGACAGGGCACATTCGGAAAAGTTGTACACATTCGGGAGCCCTTCAGGGTCAAAGTGATCGACTTCGGACTGGCGTTTGACGTGTCAGCTGCCAAGTTGGGTTCCCACATTCAGACCCTTCCATACCGGTGAGCTTCTGGAACCATGACGGAACTTAATGGCTTATTATTAACTTAGAAAAAAACATTTTAACTGAGAATAAAAACATCATGTCTTTATCCATTCACACAAATGTAGCAGTAAGAGGTGTGCTTCAAAACAACCCACATATTTTGCATGGTTTATGTGATCGTGGTTGTTGCTCCTCTGTCAGATCCCCAGAGATCATGCTGGGACATCCCTTCACAGAGGCCATAGACATGTGGTCGCTGGGCTGCATTGCTGCTGCGATGTACCTCGGGGCCCTGCTCTACCCTGGATTGGGTGAATATGAAATGGTACATATACATATGTGCATAATATTAAGATAAATAAGTAGTACTTCACCTGGACTGTGGTGGAATTTTAAGCTGTGTTGTATTTTCAGATCAGATACATCATGGAGACTCAGGGTCAGCTACCCGACACCATGCTCAACCATGGATGTAAAACTCCACAATTCTTCAAGAGAAACGTCGACTCCACCACCTCCGTCTGGAAACTCAAGGTGCCGACCTGAAACCGCTTGTTATATTCAAATATCTCTATCTCCATTTCGTGTCTGCCTTGCTGTAACATATTTGGTTCCCTCTACACGCTTGTGCGAGTCTGATGCACTCTGCTAACCCCACCACTTTCTGAACAGACACCAGAGGAGTACCACAAAGAGACGGGGAAGCAGCCAATGGAGAACAGGTTTTGGAAGTTCACCTCCCTGGACGGCCTCTTGCATGTATGTCTTCTTTAAGATCATTCAACATGAGCTTGTTCCTTTAAGATAAGAAGAAAAACACTCGGAATGTCCTAGAGAGGTTTTTATTCAGTACTGGAGCTAACCGAGGACATGTTTGTGTTTTAGACCCGACCCATCAGCAATCCCAACTCTGCAGATAAAGTTGCAGAGATGGCCGACGCCCGCATGTTTGTGGACATGCTGAAGGCGATGCTTCAGCTTGATCCCGACAGAAGGATCACACCCCGTCAGATGCTGGAGCACAAATTCATCAGCATGCGCCACATCGTCAGAATGGACCATAAAAGCCACTAGTAAGTCAACAATGTGATCTGGTTAAATGTTTTTAAATGTATAATTCATCTTTTGCTATATATATTCCACTCGTACCTTTGTTACTGCGGATACAGTTCATGTACAGGTCCTTACAATATGTCTTATAAATGAAAGGATGATCTAATGAAAGGATTCATTTTCTTGCAGTGTCAGCTTCTGTTTTCAAATGATGCAAATGTGTCAGAAGAGAATCATGACTTCTGGCAGTGGCACAGCTGTGTGTGGGCCACTGAAGCCGCCCCGGTACACAGCTACCAACCCCGTCCAGCAGAATCCTCCATCTCTTGCTGAGGGGAGAAAAACCGGCCAGCCCCACCGCACCGACCTACATCCCTGCACCACCACCACCAAGACCAGAGGAACTGAGGGGTCAAGAGAGAGGAAGATTGAGCATGAAGATTTGCCGCCTCCCAAAAAAAACTCTGTTCCCTCGTCAAACAGCCGACATGATCGTTGGCACACTGGACATCCTCAGTCGGATCAGAGGACCAGGCCTGCTGATTACCGCCCCAACCACAAAACAGGTCCTTCAGGAAGCAGCTGGGCCGAGGGTCAGACTCGGTCGGGACAGAAAAGAAAAGGAGGTGATCTTGACGATGTGCCACCTCACAAGAAAAACTCTCTCTCTCACACTCGCCATCATCAGTCGGCTCAGACGACCAGGCCTTATGAGCATCACAACCACAACAACCCAGACTGAGAGACAGGCTCTGACAGACTAAAGGGAAAGGCAGGCAGTGATGCTGATCCTACATGAAGTTTATAGAAACAGGAATAATGTTTGACAGTCAGAATGAAAGGTGGCTCTTGTAAATAAATGGCACTTGTAAATAAAACGGTTTATTCACTTGAGATGAGTGATGGATTCATTATCTTTTTCCCCAAGAAAGGAAACCCACACTGCATATTTAACACAGGTTTATGCTTCATAATTCATCAATAAACTGTGCTCCAATGTAAATAATTATGATACAACAATCCTAGTTTTAAGTCGAGTTTCAACCATAACTTTTGTCCAAAGTGTGTGTCTCTGGACATTCAAAAATAGCTTTAGAACGCAGCAAATACCCATTCCTTGATATAGTTACGTTAGTTAAAGTCTGTGTATAAAAACAAGAATCACACAAACGTGATGATGATGATGATGATGATGATGATGATGATGATGATGATGATGCGTCCATGTGGTGGTAGATCTGGTGAAGGGGAGAGCCCAGTGTGCAGCCCTCTTAAATACTGGTCAGCACAGGTGTGCCATATCACAGCTGATTACTAAGATCTGACTCCGCCTACAGGAACCTGAAACACACACAAGCACAACACCACAGCAGGACAACTCCAGGGTTGTCACACAATATTATGATAAAATTGCACCTTAATTTTTCTTTTCTGAACATTTCCCCTGATTTATTTACATGTAAAATTGGTATTGTGGGTGGAGTCATTCGCTTACAGACATACCACCCTGAACACGCCCATTGAGGTCGTCCGAGTGAGATGGCAAGAGCAGTGAAAAAAGCTAAAATTAAGTGTCTTTTTCACAAGTAAAATACATTTCTACGTCAATGTCTTGTACGTTTTTCGTTTGATAGAAACATTGAGTTTATTGTTTTCAACAATCCCCTGACAGCTTTTGCTGTTTGGGGGAAATTTCAATTTTTTTTTTTAAAAGACGGACAGCACGGCAACAAACGGGAAGGAGCAGACAGCCGTAAAAACAATCAGGGACAGAGCAAGAGGAGGCGATGAAAGAAGTGAAGTGAAGGACGGACAACAAGAGAAAGAAAACAGACAGGAAAATGCCAGTGAGAGGGCACACGGACCAAACAAGTCCACCGCTGGTGAAACGAGGCACAGAGGAAAGAGAACAGGGGAGAGAACAGCGCAGTACAGTAAAGAGCTGACGGTGGAGGTGGAGGGAACAGAGAACGTGACAATGATGGAGGTATTAAAGGAGGCGATAAACAATGTGGATACGTGGTGGGTTGCAGAGTGAGAGTAGAGAAGACTTTTGAAATTACATTGAAAGACGAAAAGGGGGAAGGAGAAAGTAATGGACGGAGTGCGAGTTAAAGGAGCGCTGACATATACTCGCCAGAGACATAACAAACGATGATATGGTGGTGTCGTTCATAAACCTGCCAGGGTACATGGAGGACATCACAATCATTTGAAAACTGGCGGAGTGGGGAGTGAGGCCGGCGTCAATGATGAAACTGGGATTAAGACGGGGAATATGCAGTGGGCGGGGATGGACATAGTAGACGGAACACGGTGTTTAAAAGGTCCGCTCGCTCGCCTTCTCCACAAAGTGTGAGACTCTGAAAGGCACCGAATATTACAGAGTGATACACGACAGACTAGTGCGTGTTTGCAGACTGTGCATAAAACCAGGGCACACGTTTAGAGAGGGCCCGGATTTCCGCTGCTTCAAGTGTCTGAGGACGTTATGTCCCACGCACAGGAGTGTATGGAGCGCAAAGAGGCCGTAAGAGAGGAGGAAGAGGAGAACGGACACGAGGAGAGGAAAAGACAGAGAAGAAGAAACCAGAGAGTGAGATGGAGGAGAGAGGCGAGCAGGAAAGCGGGGACGAGGAGCAGCTGGAGGAGGACAGGATTTAGAGCAGGGGAGTGCGATGGAAGAGAAGGAGGAGACATTCAGGAAAAGAGAAACGGAGGGAGGAAAGCAGCAAAGCGAGCCTGAAGGGTGAGCTGCTGAAAGGTGACAAATAAAAAGGGCAGAAAGGGAATGAAGGGGATCTAGAGGCAGTGGTGTGCAAGTGCACACCTCATGAACTAGTTCAAAGTTCAGTTCACACAAGTAAATATGAATAGTTCACGTTCATAGTTCACCATTTAAATTCTGAACTAGTTCATAGTTCAGTTCATTTCATAGTTTAAGGTGGAAAGTGAGCCATTTTTGTAAGAGACCAGAGCTGTTGTGTTGCAGGTATGGCCTGCCCCTTTAAGGAAAGTTTGTAGTGGGTGACGTAGTGCACCTGGGTATTGTGGGAAGACACCCTAAAAGTGTGTTTATAACGAGAAGTGACGGAGCACCTAGAGGTGATGCGAGTGTTGCTCCTGCTGTATATCCGAGAAATAAAGTGGCCGCATTCCAAGTAAAGAAACATCTCCTCCTCCTCCTTCACGGAGCGGTCCGGACAGCGAGCCAAGATAACCCGGGAGCCGAGCTCCAGACTACGGCTCGGAGCCGAGACACTGGCCAAAGAAGAAAACACTTGGAATACTTTGCTTGTTTGGTGTGCATGTGTGTGTGCGATGAATCATGGGTAACGTAGTGCGAAGTCAAGTTACTTGGTTCAGGTTAGGCTACATCACGGACATTTCACGGGCACTGAGCAACGACATGGTGCAAGCATTCGATTTAGACAGCGTCTCTCCTCAGGAGAAGGAAGACATTCAGTAACGTTTTAGCTAGACCTCAGATAATATTGTAACGGACTGGTAGTTAGGTTTATGTTCTGTTTGACTGCTATGTGTTTGTTATGACTTATGATCAGCTAACTACACCATGTCAATAAGTATTGGGATTTCCAGAGGTTCAATGTACCAGTCGGGGTGGGGCAAGTGAGAGTTGTAGACCAATGGCTGGTGAGTTATCTGGCATGACAGGTTCTCATTGGCTGATGAGTTGGCATGTCAAGGGTGAATGAGGAAGAGGAGTGAAGAACACAGTAGTGGGTGACAGGAGTGTCGGAGTTACAACAAGAAGGGTGTCGTGTTCGCTGGACTTTAATAACGTTACACATAAAGAGAGAAGTTTCCTGTCGTCTATAAGCGAGGACGCTGAAATATGAACGTGTTCACCGTTCTCACAAAAGTGAACGTGTTCAATGAACGCGTTCTTTTGCGTTCGTTCATGCACAACACTGTCTAGAGGAGATTTAGAGGTTTTCTTCTTTCTACCGAGTCCGGACGCTGAATGGCGGAAAACAGCAGAGAGAGGGTTCGACCGTCCCAGGAGAAGAGAGGGGAGAGCTGGGATATGTCACAACGGGACTTAGCTAAAGAGGAGACAATGTGAGAGCAAACAAAGTCTATATTTTTACTCTGCAAATTAGCAATGATTCTCATCTACTATTCGAAACGCTACGTCAACATGTCGCGCGATGGCGCTGCAGATGTTGTGTGGGGTCAACTCCACCGACTGAGAATGCAAAGCAGTGAGAATGCATCACTCGCCCTCCGGTCACACTCATCGTTGACAAGTGAGTAAGTTGTTTATCGTTAACTGCTAATGACACTTAAAGCAAAACTCAGCTCTATGAAGATGATTCATCAATGCGACAGTCTGCATGTATTGATTATTCAAATTCTATTTGCACACGCTGCACGTTAAATTACAACCCTCCACTGTGCATGTCTCCATCACGTGCACAGGTAATTGCCAGCATCGCGCACACTACAGCAGGGCGAATTAGGTCTGCTGTAGGTAATAATAGGTAATAATAGGTGGTCAGGTCTCTCATCTCATCTCATCGTCATCCGCTTATCCGGGGTCGGGTCGCGGGGGGAGCAGCTCAAGCAGGGGGCCCCAGACTTCCCTTTCCCGGGCCACATTGACCAGCTCTGACGGGGGGATCCCGAGGCGTTCCCAGGCCAGTGTTGAGATATAATCTCTCCACCTAGTCCTGGGTCTTCCCCGAGGTCTCCTCCCCACTGGACGTGCCTGAAACACCTCCCAAGGGAGGCGCCCAGTGGGCATCCTTACCAGATGCCCGAACCACCTCAGCTGACTCCTTTCTAAGTAAAGGAGCAGCGGCTCTAATCCGAGTCCCTCACGGATGACTGAGCTTCTCACCCTATCTCTAAGGGAGACGCCAGCCACCCTTCTGAGAAAACTCATCTCGGCCGCTTGTACCCGCGATCTCGTCCTTTCGGTCATCACCCAGCCCTCATGACCATAGGTGAGGATAGGAACGAAGATCGACCGGTAGATCGAGAGCTTTGCCTTGCGGCTCAGCTCTCTTTTCGTTACAACGGTGCGGTAAAGCGAACGCAATACCGCCCCCGCTGCTCCGATTCTCCGGCCAATCTCACGCTCCATAGTACCCTCACTCGCGAACAAGACCCCAAGGTACTTGAACTCCTTCACTTGGGCTAAGGACTCATTTCCTACCCGGAGTAAGCAAGGTGGTCAGGTAAGTTTCGAAAATATATTAGCATGCTGATTGAGGATTGTTCATCTGTTCATCTAGCCTATTTCTATTCATTTATCCATCATTTGTAAAATATTTTTAAAGACGATTCCAATTGGCCATATATTTATATCTCTGGCATTGCATTAGTGATTTTTTACAAGCTTTTTTCTCATCTTATTCTACAGAACAATGCCACGTGCACATTTCAGCCCAGCCAATGTAGAAGGAAAGGCTGTGTACATGTGCAATTACTGTGCAAAGACCTATGTTAAGAATGATACAAAGATCAGAAGCATGTAGTCAAGTGCCCAAAGTTTCCTCAGGGCTCAAATCAGCCTATGACAAAACAAAATGTTTATATTTATGTCTGTATATGGCAAGGTAAATACAGTTTTTATAAATTACCCACAAAATGTCCAGTTTATTCCAGTATATTCCTGTTAATTCACGTTAATTCCCATGGAAAGTTTCCAACTTTGAATATTCCCAGAATTTTGCAACCCTAATCCTGATCACTATTTACAGCTGCAAGTTGTTAATAACTGTTAATTAGTTCATAGGTGTTTTAAAGCAGCCTAGGTTTTGTCTGTTTCCCCTCAGATTGCTCTATCTGTGATGTTGCTGACACTTTGCGCTGCCTCCAGCGTCACTGCCCGGCAGCTGTTTGAAGCCGCACATCTGTATAAACAAGCTCTAACCACTCGTCCTTTGTTGTCTTTCCTAGCAGCGACAGGACGAGGACGCATCATGCTGCTGAATTCAAGTTTAGCGAGTAAAAACTATGACCTGGACTACGACTCCCTGCAGCCGTATTTCCACTCTGACTATGAGGACGACGCGGTGAACCAGAGCATCGTCTGCGACCCTGACTCCTCGCAGACCTCCCTCAAGTCCATCATCATCCAGGACTGCATGTGGAGCGGCTTCTCCGCCGGCGGTGCAGCCGCTGCGTGGAGGCTGAACAGCAGCGACCTGCAGGACCTGAACACGGCGGCCACCGAGTGCATCGACCCCTCCGTGGTTTTCCCGTTTCCGATAGCAGGGACGCCCAAGCAGAGCGCAGGGACGCTGCCGAGCCAGGACCTGGGGCCGGACACGCCGCCCAACAGCAGCAGCTGTAGTGAATCAGGTGGGTGGTGAACGTCTCGCCGTGCAGGCACACCCCCCTGTGCTGCTTCCCTCTGAGCGTGCATGTGGCTGTGCATCACACACACACACATCTCCATCACAACCGCGATAGAGGAGAGCCTCAGTATTGTTTTGATGCATGCGATCTGCAGACAGGCGGTAGAGCCATGCTGCCATGTCATGTTGTAGACAGTAGTAAGATCAGCAAGATGCATGTTACGCAATCCACTCCTATGCGGGGGGATGCATTAACCCCCCCTACTGCTGTGACATACATTTAAGTCAGGAATGCTGGTGCTGGAGCAGAGTGTTTCTTTTGCTTTTGCTTTTGCAGAGGATGAGGATGGAGTCGAGGATCATGATGAGGAGGAAGAGGAGGACCAGGAGGAAGAGGAGGGGATCGACGTGGTCCCAGTGGAGAAGAGGCAGGCGGTGAAACGGTGCGACCCCAGTCCGCTGGAGACAAGGCCCCCCAGCCCGCTCGTGCTGAAGAGGTTTGATGTCTCCACCCACAAGCATGATTACACTGCCCATCCATCCATGAGGCAGGAGCAGCCGGCTGTCAGGAGGCTGAAGCTGGAGAGCAGCAGCAGCAGCAGCAGCGGTGGAGGAGGAGGTGGAGGCAGCAGCGGCCACAGCAGGGTCCTCAAACAGATCAGCAGCATCCGCAAGTGTCTGAGGCGCCGGACGTCAGACACCGAGGAGAATGACAAGAGAAGGATTCGAGGAGCCTTTCGGGAGCGCCAGAGGAGGCTGAAGCTCAAGTTGAGCCTTGTCGCGCTGCGGGACGAGATCCCCGAGGTGGCCAACAACGAGAAGGCGGCAAAGTCGGTGATCCTGAAGAAGGCGACAGAGTGTATCTACAGCATGCAGTCCGACGAGCAGAGACTCCTCACACAGAAAGAGCAGCTGCGGAGGAGAAGTGAACTTTTAAAGCAGAGACTGGCACAGATGCAGGGCTGCCGTGCTTGAAGTTTGAATCAAGAGCTTTGGGCCTTTTGTTTATTATGCAAGTTCAAGACTTGGGGGTGTACAGTTCTTGTTGCATGCAAATGCAAAAACGGATTAAGTTGTTTTGAAATCTTGTTTGATTTTGAAGTTAAAACTGCCTCAGTAGAAGTTATGGGTGGATTCAATATTTAAAAGTTTATTTTTATTAATAAAATATTAAAAATAGGGCAGTCCCGTTGGGGGTCCGAACTAAAATATACATTTTTATGTATATATTTTTATTTTTGTAATATAAAAAATGTTTCCTCTGAAATTTGTGTCCTTGTTCTTGCAGTGAAAACACACACACACACACATTCCATCCCAGCTTCTGCTATGAGCAGCTGTACGTTCATTCGAGCTCCAGGTACATGTTGGAGGTGGAGTGTGGGTACAACAGGTTAATGTGGTGATGCTTGATGATGTTCAGGTGAAGACGACCATCTCCCACTGACTCTTTCTGGTGAGACATGAAGCGATTCAGGGGTCAAGTCCATATCATCACTGGAAGGTGCAGTTTTGATGCAGGGTCTCGAAGACGATCAGGTCATTTTGCCATCATAACTGTTTTCAGAAGAGCCTTTTAATAAAGGCATTGCATTATAATAAACAACAATATTCCTCCTTTGTTTTCTGGTTAATTTATTCAGATACACAATAAATATACCAGAAACAGTTGAAACATATTTGGTTTTACACAAAGCTAATGTCACACAGGATTTAACTCTTGACCATTGAGAGCTTCAGGTCACTGGACTAAAATAGCTTGTATGACAGATCTGTGAAATAACTTGAGTCAAGTCTCAGATTCATAATAACACAGATGTAGTGTTTGAAAGATAAACAGGTTGCTTTCTTAAGTGCAGAATCATCAGAATCAGAATCAGAATTATTTTTATTGCCATGTATATTTGCACATACAGGAAATTGCCTTGGATTTTTGAATGGCACGTCAGGCAGATTTGTTAAGTAGTCCCTTGGGAACCAACATGCCAAATTTGGTGCTGGTATCACATTTTGCACAAATGTTCTATTATATGCCCCACTATAAGGTGATAAGTTAGGAAGCATTCAGATTTTGGACAGCTCTTATAATGGCGGCCACTGAAATCCTTCAGGTCACTTCTCTCTGAACCTTCCTGTGAAAAATGTATTTTTCTAACAAACGGGCGGCTGAGGCCAAGGGGTATAGCGGTCGTCCTGAAGGTCGGGAGTTTGATCCCCAGTCATCCCCATCTGCATGCCGAAGTGTCCTTGGGCAAGATGCATAACCCTGAATTATCCCTCATATAACGACAAAGTGCTGCTAATAGATGCACTGTATGAATGTGTGTTAATGGGTGAATGTAAAACTGTACCGTAAAGAGCTTTGAGTGGTCATCAAGACTAGAAAAGCTCTATATAAATACAAAACAATTTACTATTTACAGCCATGGTCACATGTCCCTCCACATTGTAACCGCCTCTTCGGTCACTGATCAGTAAGCACAGTGATTTAAATCAAACATATTTAATCATGTGAACTGGTTAAGAACATACATATACATACTGTGCAAGGTAAACATTTAAAGACAGGTTGAGGGGGATTCAAATTTCTCTATTAATATGTATAATAGTGAACTATTTGTATAATATGAGTAGTTGCTGACTTATCCGAATAAAACGTTTGTTACAAACGATGCAACTTAAATCATTAGGAGCAGGTCAATTAATTCTCTCCTGTTTGACTAGTCATGTACAGTTAGATTACCCATTAGTCTAAATAATTGAACACACTAGGAGCAAGTCAATGGTTTCTCTCCTGTATGAATCTTCATATGTCCAGTTAAATGGCTCCTTTGTCTAAATCTTTTACCACACTCAGAGCAACTAAATGGTTTCTCTCCTGTGTGAATCTTCATATGTCCAGTTAAATGGCTCCTTTGTCTAAATGTTTTACCACACTCAGAGCAACTAAATGGTTTCTCTCCTGTATGAATCCTCATATGTTCAGTTAGAGCACCAGTGTGGGCAAATCTTGTACCACACACAGAGCAACTAAATGCTTTCTCTCCTGTATGAATCGTCATATGCTCAGTTAGACTGCCCTTTGTGCTAAATGTTTTACCACACTCAGAGCAACTAAATGGTTTCTCTCCTGTATGAATCCTCATATGTAAAGTTATAGAACCAGTGTGGGCAAATCTTTTACCACACACAGAGCAACTAAATGGTTTCTCTCCTGTATGAATCCTCATATGTAAAGTTAGAGAATTATTGTGGCTAAATCTTTTACCACACACAGAGCAACTAAATGATTTCTCTCCTGTATGAATCTTCATATGTTCAGTTAGAATGAACTTTCGGCTAAATGTTTTACCACACTCAGAGCAACTAAATGGTTTCTCTCCTGTGTGAATCCTCATATGTAGAGTTAGATGGCCCTTTTGTCTAAATGTTTGACCACACTCAGAGCAACTAAATGCTTTCTCTCCTGTATGAATCCTTATATGTAAAGTTAGATGGTTCTTTTTTCTAAATATTTTACCACACACAGAGCAGCTAAATGGTTTCTCTCCTGTATGAATCCTCATATGTACAGCTAGATCCCCCTTTAGTCTAAATGTGTTACCACACTCAGAGCAACTAAATGCTTTCTTAGCAGTTTTACATTTCATATCACTTAGAGGCTGTTTGTTATTTTTTGTATTTAAACCAGACTGAGGTTCCCTGGTCTGCATCCAGTCATCTTCACTGTCTACAGTCTTGTCCTCAGTACATTGTTGTAAATGTCCATCAGGACCTGAGGTCCTGGCTGGTTGTTGTCCTCCACAATCCGCTCTGGTCTCCTCAGTCTGACTCTGATGAAGCTGTGACAACTGAGGTTTCTCTTCTTCTTCTTCACTCTTCACAGTGACAGCAGTCAATGTGAACCTGATATCAGCCTGCTCAAGTTGTTGAAGCTGCTCCCTGTCCTGATTGGTCCACGGCTCCTCCTGTTCCTCTTTAATGTGGGGGGGCTCTGGGTCCTCCTGGTCCACAAGGGGGCTCCACTGCTGCTGCTCAGGGAGAACCTCTTCTTTATTCACCATCAGATGCTGTACGTCTGCAGGACACACTGAAACACAAATACACATGTTTATAATTTCAGCGTATCCTGAAGCGTTTTAAAAACTTGTGTTGTGTCGTTTAATGTTGACTGTTATTATTTTTTGAATGATCACACTCAGGAAGCAGAGATGGTTTATAGTTGGTCTTATGACGCAGCTCGTTTAATTAGCTGGGTTAAACCAAGTGTTTCCAGGATAATTATAGTTTTAGGCCAAATAAACAATCTACGACACGAGCAGAACAGAGCGAGTGGAGGTTAGTTAGTTGGTTAAGCTGTTTTCAGACATGACCTGTGGGTTAAAACCAGAGAATTGTCTCCAGAGTTTCTCCAGGGTTTGTGTTTCACACATGAAAAACGCAGCAGAAGGTTTTCTGCACAGACTCGTTCACAGTAGTATTGTGGGAATTTTTTAGACGAAGACCAAACAACATCTTTCTCTGTAAACACTGCAAATCAAAAATGATCACAGCAGCACAACCGTGATGCACGAGTACTTGAAGCTGAAGCATCAAGGGGAGATTTCTAAAGATGAAAGTTGGAGCGAGACAGACGAGCAAGTTCTACTTTTTGTCCTAAAACAAGCATAAAATATTACGATTATTAACACGTGTAATGGAATAGGAATAGACTGGAATAGTGTTGGGATTTCAAAATCTTAGTTTCTCTGGGTGTCTGTGAGTGAAGAGGAGTATGGAAACAGAACTCTTAACAAATGAAAAAAGGGGTGGGGACAGGAGCCTTTATAAGGTCTTTAAACAAATTATTAATAATAACCTTTTTCCACTTAGTGTTTAATATTGAAATTAGCTAGAAATGATGTGCGTCAAAACGCTGGTCAGTCTCAACCTGTCTTGATAAAAGGTCTGAGTGACATTGTTATGGTTTAGTTCTTACAGCCGATAGAGCAGGAACACAACATTCTTTACTCAAGGCTAGTTTATGAAACACAACATCCAACTGTCAGGATAGGGAGAGTTGCCTAGCAACTATCAAAGAAGGAGCGTGACGGAGAGCGGCTCCTTGTAACTTCCTTGATTGACAAGAGGCGTGGGACTACGGCTGTGGACCAACTAGGGAGAACAAAATTGATTTGCGGTGACACCCCTCCAATATTTTAACCTATCACATTAAACCTACTGTTATAATTATTACGAACGCTTTCTGTTCTGCGCCATTATTGTCTACCCCGTGCTAACTGATTGAGCCGAGGCTGTCAATGAATGCCGGCTATGCCTGTTAAACTTTCATTGCTTCTAAATAAATACTTGATGGAACCAAACCATTGGATTGGCTCTTCTCATATTTTGATAAACAAACACGGCGACAATAGCAGGGATCATCTTAACTGCACAACTCCAGTGACTGAATCAATCTACGTTGTAAACCAGTTTTAGTACTTGAATTAAACCGTGATTCTCCAGTTGCTGTCTAGCAACTATGTCTAGCGCTGCTATGACATACAGGGATATAGTGTTCTTTGTGTCACAGCAATCGTTTGAAATCAAGCATCTCAAAAAAAGGGTCTATTGTTATTTATATGACACAACAGGGATGTAGAAATTAAACTTATTTTAAAATATGCCAGTATATGCCTAAGTGTCTTTGCCAAGATACTGAACCCCTAAATGGCCCCTCATAAATGTGTACTAAAAATGTTAGTCGCTTTGGACAAAAGCGTCAGCTAAATGACTTGTAATGTGATGTAATGTGTCTGTTTTTCAGGATGAGACGAAGCAGTCCGGAGGACTTTTGACACACAAGGAGCCAAAATGCATGAACACCCCAGACGTGTGCTGAGCTTTCTAACAGCATCTTGCAGATTATTATAAAGGACATGTGACCCCTGGCTGCAGTGGAGGGTCAAAGCTCCTAATCCTTCTATCTACACATTTCATCAATTTAACCAGCCAGACATTGTTTTAAACGTATCATTCCCTGTTAGTTTGATCTAGTCATGTTAGCAGAGCTGATTCTACCTAACGTTAGCCCGTGAGCGGCTCCTCCAGGGACTTACCAACTCTGTGATGCTGGAGTTCGGGCTTCATCACAGCATCCAGCAGCCTCCTCAGGCGGTAGATCTCCTGCTCTGACCAATCTAACTGCTCCATTCTGTCTTCATACACCGCCACGGTTTCCTCAAACACTGTGACGATCTCCTCAGCCGCCGCCGTTAGCCGCTCGGTTAGCATCGCTCTCAGCGTCGGGACTTGAGCCGTTTCTCCTCCTTTCTCCACCTGCAGCATAAAGTCTTCAGCGGCAGCGCTGATCCGCTCATGTACCGACACCCGCAGCAGCTGCACGTCGCACATGTTCCTCCTCTTTGCGCACTTTGAGTCTTGGAGCGAACAAGAATATACAGAGGCTGTGGCGTCATACATCCGCTTCTGTGAGGACAGCTGTATTCCAACACGCACCAGGGTGAGTCACAAGGACTGGTTAACAGCTAAACTCAAGCAGGTTATTTAGAGAAGGAGGTGGCCCTTAAGAGTGGGGACAAGGATAGGTTCAGACTCGTTTGGCAAGGAGATTGAGAGGACAAAAGAAAGTACTTGAAGAAGCTGGAAAGACCTCGTCTGTCTGGAAAGGCCTTCAGGTGATCACCATTTGCAAAACCAAGTCCCCCCACTGTGTGGAAGACCTTAAACGTGCAAACGACCTGAATGCTTTCTTTTGCAGATTCAACAGACAATGAACCAGTCCTAACCCTACCCCGCATTCCTCATCCACAGTTATCACACCTCTTCTTCCCAGCCTGGACAAAGACAATAACCCCCCCAAACACACACACACACACACACACATAAACACACACAAAATTGTCCCAGATTGCCCCCTCCCCATGTCAGACACAACCCTGTGCATAACTATGAGGGGCCGTGAGGGACATTATTCAGAATACCCTCTCACACATACTACTGAAAAGCTCTCACAAACACATATGAAATGCTCTCACACACACAACTGAAACGCTCTCACACACACTACTGAAAAACTATACTCTCTCACACACACTACTGAAATGCTCTCACACACACTACTGAAAAACTATACGCTCTCACACACACTACTGAAATGCTCTCACACACACTACTGAAATGCTCTCACACACACACTACTGAAATGCTCTCACACACACTACTGAAATGCTTTCGCACACACTACTGAAATGCTCTCGCACACACTACTGAAAAGCTCTCACACACACTACTGAAATGCTCTCACACAGACTAGTGAAAAGCTCTCACACACACTACTGAAAAGCTCTCATACACAATAGTGAAATGTGCTCATATACACAACTGAAATGCTCTTGCATAGTATTGTGGAATATAACTGTGAATGATATTCGTTCACAAGTAATAATTACAGGTTTTGTTATTTTAACTTTCTTGTACTTTACTTACAGTTCAGTGAAGCGTAATTGCAGTGTTGCCATAGTTACTTTGAAAAAGTAACTTAGTTACTTTACAAGTTACTTGATTTTAAAAGTAACTAAGTTAGATTACAAGTTACTTGATTTTAAAAGTAACTAAGTTAGATTACAAGTTACTTTATTAGTTACATTCAGCAGCTGCCGACAACACCCCCGCCGCCTCAACATAAAAATGACAACCGGTTTGGCCAACACTAACTTTATTAGACACCGCCGGAGGCCCCCCCCCCCGTGCCAACGGAGGGTTCCCCTAACGGGCGCTGTAGCTGAGGTGATCCGCGAGAAGAGCCCGACACACGTCCAGAGTCGCTGTCGCCGACCGTCGTACCCGGTCCCCTCCAACCGGTCCCCGCCTTCCGCAGCGCCGACGGACACCGCCCCGCGGCATACTATAAGGAAAGCCCCCGCACCGCGGACGAGCACCTCCCCCCATAAAAAAACGTCGAGGAGTGCCGCACACCGAGCCTCCGGCGGCGTGGTGAGGAGGGCGACGGGGCGACTGCTCCCCCAGCCGCAGGACGTGCCCAGCGGGCTAACCACAAATACCGAAATAGTAACGCAAGGTGACTTGGACAAGTAACTTTAATCTGATTACTGGTTTGGAAATAGTAACGCGTTAGATTACTCGTTACTGAAAAAAGCGGTCAGATTAGAGTAACGCGTTACTAAGTAGCGCGTTACCGGCATCACTGCGTAATTGTTTGCAGTGATAATTAAATGCTAGTGTGATAATAAATGACCATTTCAAATCATCCAAACTGATGGGCATTTATTTGAGTTCTTGTGATAATGTCACCCCGACATGCTCCGCGGCACTCACAAGCCCCCAAAGCCCATCACGAACTCTAACCCTTACATATTATTTGGTTATTCAGTATGGCCTTGTTTTGTCTGTTTTTGCCTGTTATTCATTCAATTTGATAATTTGAGTTAGTTTGTTGACAAAAATAAATATATCAGTTGAAAATATCCTACTGTGCTTTTTTATTTATTATTATTATTATTTTTAATTTCATAAATAATTTTGGGCGATGGGTGCCCTTTTTGGAGGGTTTGAACCGCTGCCCCCCAAAATGTATGTGCACGTGCCTGCTCCGCGGAGATGTTGACGGTGAAGCCTGTGGAGCTTACCAGCCTCCCCGGAGTGGCCGGCCAGCACCGCGGCGTGGTCAACTGAAATGCTTGTGGGCGCCGCTGAGCAGTGTTTCGGGTGCGGAGAGGAGGGACACACGGTGAGAGCCTGTCCGAGGCGGAGTGACCCTGCTCCGCCCGGTCCTGATAAAGCTACGAGTGCTGGGGCCCCCGCTGGTCTTCCGGCTGGTCCTCTGGCACCGGAGCGACGCGACCGGCCAGCACCGCGTGGGGGCCGGCCGGGCAGCGGGTCCCCGCAGCGGGTCCCCGTCGCTCCGGTGCCGGAGGATCAGCAGGGGACCCGCCCCAGCGCTCGTAGCCGCATCAGGACCGGGCAGAGCCGGGTCACTCCGCTTCGGACCGTGTGTCCTTCCTCACCGCAACCGAAACACTGCTACGCGGCGCTCACAAGCCCCCCCCCCCTCCTCACATAACTATCCTTGATCACCTTGTGATATTCTGAATAATGTCCCTCACGGCCCCTCATACATAACACTGACTGTGGTTCACACACACACACACTTTTTTTTTAATAATCATATTTCATGATTTTTAATAATTAGCCAACGTCAAGTCTACTACTATTGCACAACATTAGGAACTAACTGACCTCACCCAAAAACCACTGTATGAGCCAAACCTGGAACACACTGTACTGGTGACCCAGAAAGTGAGGCCCGACCAGGAGGAATCTGTCATAGATCCACACCCTCACATCGTAAATCTACTTTACTCTATTGATACATTTAGAAAATCAGGCCTCAGAGGATCGGGAAGATTCAGACTTGCATTAATGTGGTCGGATCAGGGTCAAATCTGAATGGACCAGGTTCTGGCTTAATCAAGTCGGTCGGGATCAACCCCCTTTAAATGTGACTGGGTGGTTCTCATGTTAATGTGCTGGAATGGACTGGTCTGCATTTGGTATTAACCAGATGTTTCCCCAGATGAAGCTCGTCCTGCACTCAAAGTCCGATGTCTTCATCTCGTGAGTCAACAGAACCACGACAGAGACGACACGTTTAAGAGACGTGTGTGGAGCAATAACCAGAAGAGGTCAACACTGTAACTGTGTTTATTTCACCACAATATTTCTAACAATCAGGTTTCAAGTTTTCAATTTACATTTGTCATTAATTAAAATACAAGAACTGAGCAGGAAAAACACTTCAACATCATCCAGTGATAATAAACATGCATCACATGCACTCACATGCAAACAGCCACTGAAGCAGAGTGAGCTGCCTCACACATCAACAAAGAGGAAAACAACAAAGCGCCATCCAGTGGCTGAAAATACAAATGTGCAGGGAAGATAAAACCATCATGTGAAAACTAACAGCTGGAGGTAAAAGGAACTTTCTCACTAGATATATTTATATATATATATATATATAAATATATATATATATATAGATAGGTAGATATAATTTCAACAGTCTACACAGTTCAGTAAAGATCTCTTTAAAGCAACACTATGTAACTGTTACTGAAGAACAGCGCCCCCTGCAGCCACATGTGATGACTAACTCTTTTTGACATGATCACACTCAAACATCAGACTCACTCTAATCAAGCTGCTGCTTTAAGGTAAAGAAAATATCAAAATGTTGCTTTAACAACAGATGAGAAAAAACTCTCCCTGGTCTCAAGCCCCTTTTCCACTCGTTAGACTGGTTTTTAAAACCCACCTACATAATAACAACAGCAGTAAAACAATGTCCTCATGTCAGTAAAAGCTGATTTGCAGACTCCTAATGCCAGGATAACAAAGAAAATGCTCACGGAGCTGGGACTAATCGATGTATGGAGGGACTTCCACCTAAAAGAAAAACAATTTACATTCTGTTCAGCAAGTAAAGGGGTATACTCAAGAGTTGACATTTGTTTTACTTACAACTCAGACAGACACAGACTAAAAGATTGTAGGATAGGGGTCAGATACATATCTGACCACTCAGCTGTTTATTTAACTGTGCATTTGGGTTAGGGTATATAATTAAATTCACTCCTCTATTCCTGGCTGCGTTCTCATGATGTGTCTGTCTCCCTCCCCTGCAGCTGGGGTTTTATCCATTTAATACATTTACAAATGTGTTAGACTCAAATTCACTTATTTGGGGAATCTCAACACGTCAGCTGACATTCCCAGGATAAGTGAATTTGAGTCAAACACATTTTTTCCCTTAAAATGTAATAATAGCATAATATTATGTGGGGTAATGATCAAGTGGGTTGTGTGGAACTCAGGCTAATGATTTCTGTTGTTTTTTATGACCCAGGACCAGGACCAGGACCCAGCAGCACCAGCAGCACCACCACCAGCCTTGTCAGGCCATGTGCTGAAGAGGGATTTTCTTTTAAATGGAAAAATAACATTAATTCCGGTAATTTAACTTTCTGGGAAGATGTGAGGGACCCAGACTCGTGACCTCAGATGCTTTTTTCTATTTTTAAACATTAATTCTAGAATTTCATCACTTGTGATGAAAAATCCACAGTGGGTTGACTCCCACTTCATGCCCAGAAAAGTGCACTAAAATCGGCCTGGGAAGAGGGGCTGAAACCCTGGAACTGGCAGGCAACCCCCGTATATAATTAAATTCACTCCTCTATTCCTGGCTGCGTTCTCACGATGTGTCTGTCTCCCTCCCCTGCAGCTGGGTCTTATCCATTTAATACATTTACAAATGTGTTAGACTCAAATTCACTTATTTGGGGAATCTCAACACGTCAGCTGACATTCCCAGGATAAGTGAATTTGAGTCTAACACATTTTTTCCCTTAAAATGTAATAATAGCATAATATTATGTGGGGTAATGGTCAAGTGGGTTGTGTGGAACTCAGGCTAATGATTTTTTTTTTTTTTTTATGATGCTCTTATCCATTTAATACATTTAAAAATGTGTTAGACTAAAATTGACTTACTTATTCGGCCAGTTCAGAGAAGAAAACCCACAAAATAGAACCGGAGTCCTATTCCATTATTCCTAGCTGCGGTATTCAGGCGACCGGGCCTGCTTTGAACACTCAGTTTTTTCAGAGTAAACGCTTCGGACCCCGCGGGACACTCAGCTAAGAGCATCGAGGGGGCGCCGAGAGGCAGGGGCTGGGACAGACGGTAGCTCGCCTCGCGGCGGACCGTCAGCTCGATCCCGAGGTCCAACTACAAGCTTTTTAACTGCAGCAACTTTAAGATACGCTATTGGAGCTGGAATTACCGCGGCTGCTGGCACCAGACTTGCCCTCCAATGGATCCTCGTTAAAGGATTTAAAGTGTACTCATTCCAATTACAGGGCCTCGAAAGAGTCCTGTATTGTTATTTTTCGTCACTACCTCCCCGAGTCGGGAGTGGGTAATTTGCGCGCCTGCTGCCTTCCTTGGATGTGGTAGCCGTTTCTCAGGCTCCCTCTCCGGAATCGAACCCTGATTCCCCGTTACCCGTGGTCACCATGGTAGGCACAAAAAGTACCATCGAAAGTTGATAGGGCAGACATTCGAATGAGACGTCGCCGCCACGAGGGCCAGCGATCAGCTCAAGGTTATCTAGAGTCACCAAAGCGGCCGGGGCACCCCGTGAGGAGCACCCCGCATGGGTTTTGGGTCTGATAAATGCACACGTCCCCGGAGGTCAGCGCCCGTTGGCATGTATTAGCTCTGGAATTGCCACAGTTATCCAAGTAACATGAGAGCGATCAAAGGAGCTCTGCTTCGGCTGATCGGCTCGTTGCTCCCTCACTGCGAGCTAAACACTCATCAAAAACACGACTGTTTGCGGGCCTGTCTCCTAAATGGTGGAATGAGCTCCCCATTGACATCCGGACATCAGAAAGTTTACACATCTTCCGCCGAAAACTAAAAACATACCTCTTCCGACTTAACCTTGAATAAAAAATAAAATTAAAAATTAAAAAAAACACACTAACAACTTTTGAAACTAACACTTTAGTAGCACTTAAATGGCACTTACTTATAGCACTTTGTAGTTTTGCTTTATTTTGAAGAAATTGTACTTTCTTGATTCTTGTCGTCCTTGGTATGTACCCTCGGGTTTGAATGCACTTATTGTAAGTCGCTTTGGATAAAAGCGTCAGCTAAATGAAATGTAATGTAATGTAATAACTGATTTAATGAGCCATTCGCAGTTTCACTGTACCGGCCGTGTGTACTTAAACTTGCATGGCTTAATCTTTGAGACAAGCATATGCTACTGGCAGGATCAACCAGGTAGCCCTCTATCAAGCGGAGACAACAACCACCACAGCAGTGAACAACCAACCCACTGTGATGTGTGCTGCGCATCACCGTGAGCCCCAATATGGAGCACTATTTTCGGATAGATAATCAGCTAGGCTCCGGTCTGAGGCTATCCCTGGCTGCGTTTTCATGATGTGTCTGTCTCCCTTCCCTGCAGCAACTCCAGCAGTTGTCTATTAAAAGTTGCTGAAGTCAATGTGCATTTCAGATCATTATATACATATATATGTATAAATAGATAGATAGATACATTTCACTCATCTGACACTTGGAATATTGTCACTCATCTTTTGGAGGAAGATATGAATGAAGCGGTTCAGTTGTTTTGTTTATAGTTTAGCATGTTTTTTTTAAATGTTCAATGTTTTTGTTTATTTGAATTCTTGTTCTTTGTCACCACACTGACTCCAGCAGTCATTTTTCCAGGAATAAAAACACTGTTCCAATTGTATTTGCGTCTTTATTTTAAGAAAAAACATATAAATACATTACAAAACAATGTAAATAATGTAGACATTTCTTCTTTGGCCACAAAACCTCACTTAAAGCTACACAAGCTAGCACAAGTATTAATTCTGTGTAATAAGCTCTCCCAGAGCATCTGGGACTAGCCAAGACACATCTGTAACATTTCACTAGTCCAGGACATGGCCGATGCCCTGTAGGCTTTTGGAGTCCTCATCCCTATCATTCAAGAGTTCCTTTGAAAGAATTAGAGAGCAACACTTCTTGTTTTGGAGAAATCTTCCTGGTTGCAAGGAAAAGAGTCACACGTCTCTTCTCTCCATCCATTTCAAAGGTGCAATGTTTGGGCTTTACATTTGCATTTTTACTACAGTACTTGATCAATATGCCTAGAGGCTGCTTTTTAGAGTGGCATTGACAGCTGCTCACTTGCTGACCATCACTATTTGTGACAACAGCCCTATGGAAGTCACACACCACTTCACCAACACAAAAGCTGCAATTTGCCATGATCCTTGTGCCCGTCCCTTCCGAGTGTTGGATACAAAGTCCTTTCCATTTTTGCTTCTTCACATTTCTCTGCATCCGTTTGCAGTCCATGATGTTAATAGCAGCTCGACGTTCGTTTTACCATCCATGGCTGCTTTTCAACCCATTCTTGGAGATGCTTATGTGTTGGCTGACGCCAAAGGAAATGTGCTGTGAAAAAACAGTTGTGTTAGTCATGAATACATTAATTGACAACTTTGAATTTGTAATTGTTTTTCATGAAAATGACGTAAGATGTGGAAAGAAAATACTCACAGCGAAAAGATTCTTGTCGCATGTTCCACTGCATCTTCTCCCAACGTTCATAAGCCTTTCGCCAAGAAGACTCCTCTACTATAACAGCTCCCGTTTCGGTTTAGGCCCATCCATTGTCACAGGCCACTTTTTAAGTAAGTTGTCAAATGACGGATTCGAATCCGACTTGGCAACAGTAGCAGAACGGGTGGTTCTGCCTGGATTGCTGCTTCCTGTACTCTCCCCGGAAGACTCACAGTCGTTTCCCTCGCCTGAAGGATCGGAGCTGGTTTCATCCCCTGAAGATGACGTTGTCGAAGGAACCATGCCTTTCAAAATGTGTATACCCTTTACAAGCTGTCCAGGTGTGGGGTAGCGGTAATGCTGCTCTGCTACCGCATTTGAATGGGTAAGGTAGCCCGCCACCAATGTTTTTGCAGAATCGCTCATATCCTTGGTGCTCTTCTCAAAGACTCTGCGTACCACCTTGCTGCTCACTGCCGGGACATTGAACTTTTTTTGCAACCGTGCAATGTCATTGGTGGTCCGGTGAACCCCCTTCCCTGTGCTGGAAAGGAAGAATAAATCTTTTGGATCCTCGTCGTCCCCTTCCGGCTCTCTGGAAGACTGGCCGCAACCGTCTGTAGTAGATATCAAACCACTGTTGGACAAAAGAAAGTACATTGATAGGAGAAAAATAAATTAATTATGCTACTTTCAGCTGTAATAGAATTCAGGCAGGAATTGTGGTGAACTTACTTGCTCCTGCTCCTGTGAAAGCGCAAACGAGGCCAGTTGTGTTGCTGCAGTCTTGTGCTCCTTTACCGCAATCACCCAACGTGGATGACCTGTCTCCGGTGAAAGTTCTTTGAACCTTGATAACCACTCACTCACAGTCATGTTTTCCACCACACTCGGCCGTTGCATGTGTCCTAGAACCACAACAGCCTCAAGGTAGTACAACACAATCTGGTTATCGCTCGAATCCAATGTGGCAGGATCCTCTTCAGACAGTGCATCCAAACATGCCAAGAATCTATCCTTGGCCTCCACCAAAACAGCATGACAGTCTTGTGTTGACAACTGATTTTCGTTCAGCATCCACTCATGCCTGTGAGAAAAAAAAAGGTGTGATATGAGACATATGACTTATGAAGTCAGAAGTGAAACTCAGTTAATGGCACCAGTATCAAATGTGATAACAAATCACATTGCAGCAGGCAGAGAAAAGATTACCAGGTATTGACCATTTATATGGGTACAATGAAACAAACCTTTGGTTGAGGATCTCCTTCCTTGCTTGCTTGCCCAGTATCGGCATCATCTGGCTGAGGAGCTGAGTGAAACATTTGGCCTCTTCATGGAGCTGCTTATCCGTATTTATCAGGTTGGTTGTGTCCGTGTGGAATTTCAGGAATCTTTTCAAGCTCTTGAGGTAATTTATCTGTGTTCTATTCTTCAGAGTAGCAGAGGTTTTAGTGAGGAACGTTTTGACTTTTTCTTTCTCATAAACAAACTGCAAGGAAACGTCCTCTTTGTTAGCAAAATATAGATACCGAGAGACGTTTTCAACCTGAAAATAAAAGACATCATGTTCAGTGACCTTCTAGCAATGACTGTTTTGCTTCATATAAATGCGTATAAAGGTTCTCAGAAAAAGTGTTAAACATTTATTGGTCCTTACCTCCTGTTTGTAATTTCGAATCTTTTTGTCTTTTTTCAGGTCTATGGCAAAATCTTTGAGAAGTGGGTGGCTCAGAGGATGTCTGTCGTAAAGGCCTTTCTCATACATTTCTTGCTTGCTTGCTTTTTTGAGCAAACTTTCTTGTTCGAGTGCCAACAGGGGCCTCGTCAGCCATGTCACCCCCTTCATTGTTAGAAGTCGGTCTAGTGGATGGTCCAGCTTTAGCATCTGTATTGGATAGTGTCTGAGCAGCTAAAGGCTCAGCATTGGCCTGAGAGTCGGGTATGCCACGTATAACCATGTGTCGATTTTTCAGCTCCTCAACCAGTCTGTCAATAAGAAAACAAGATATTTGAAAATATCAGTATATACAAATTCTTATCAAAAAAAAAGGAGCAAGATAACGTTCTGGAAGCCACTTACCTTTGGATTGGATCTTCATTTGACATGATTTCAGTGAGGTTTGAATAATTGAAAATTCTGCCTTCCTTAAGGATCTCGCTTGCTTCTTTCTTGGCATTTTCAACAATGGCTTGTATATCTTCCCTCGAGCCATCTTTCATGCATACCCTCGTCAAATGGACAGACAGGATATCTTGTGTTTTGGAACAAGCAGGACATAGCAAATAGTGCCTGTTTGGAGCTTTCCTTGTAAAAGAAAAGAAAAGGCATGATTAACTTTTTTTAGTTTAACTCTACAGGCTATAAATAATTCCAAACATGTATTTATAAAACAGAAAAACATTAAAAATTCCTTACCGTGGAGCCATTTGTCAAACTGAGATAGGTCAGTGAAGATGAAGCAATAACAATTGGTTTTGTTTGTATCCAGCAGTTGAGGGGAGGCTCTCCAGAGTGAATTACAGCTGGAAAGCCCAATACTTATACACAGATGAGACAGGGAATGTTGATGGGTGGAGCTACAACAAAATACTGGGTGCAAACAAAGGTGGCCTGCTTTTCATATCAAATAAAAGTGATAATTCTTAAGAGAACCCTCAAACAAAGGGTGCATGGTATTCCCTTAAAATAAACACTTTTTTTGAGAATCTTCTGAATACAAACAAACAAATGTCAAAGATCAAGGTCTCTCAGGTAGAAAGACCTTCTCTTGCATATGTCCATTCTTTCCAGGCTCAAAATTGTTTTTCTGTAAAGTTTCATCAAACACTGTGAGCCACACAGCCCCCACCCTGAGTGCTCACCCAGGGTCATTCACACACAGTCATTGCCACAACAGAAGTGTGAAGTGAGTTACACATCCTTTGTTATTGTTAATGACCCCGCCTTTCACAAAAAGCACAGCACAACACGCCCGCCGGTCCAACAACATTCCTCCAGCCAAGAAATATGAATGGAACTGAGGAATTATATCTATCAAGCTACCCCAAAGAGAAACACTTATTTATAAACTTTTCAAAATTAATTCCCCTGTTTGAGGAAACTTTACAGAAAAACTATTTTGAGCCTGGAAAGAATGGACATATGCAAGAGAAGGTTTGATTTGAATAGCAGGCCACCCTAGCAGGGTTCAATGGTGGATCGCATACACTAACCAACCAGCACCCAGTATTTTGTTGTAGCTCCACCCATCAACATTCCCTGTCCCATCTGTGTATAAGTATTGGGCTTTCCAGCTGTAATTCACTCTGGAGAACCTTTCCTCAACTGCTGGACTGGAGAATCATCCCTCAACTGCTGGATACAAACAAAACCAATTGTTATTGCTTCATCTTCACTGACCTATCTCAGTTTGACAAATGGCTCCAAGGTAAGAAATATTTAAAGTTTTCCTTAATAGCATTGATACAGTGGTGGGAGGTAGATTACTTAAGTAGATTTTTCACATATCTGTACTTTACTTGAGTATTTATTTTCCTGACGACTTTTTACTTTCACATTAGAAAATTTGTACATAAATTTCTGTACTCTCTATTTATCTATTCTCATAACTGGACGTGTCCAGTGATTTTTTTCCTAGCACTGTGCAGGTTGTTAACCAAAGAGGAAAACTATCCTATTTTTTGTGCCTAGAACTTGTTTCCTTTAGCTGACTTATCACAAGGGGTATTGTGTATCACTCCTGCTACTGATTAGAAAACGAAAACGTCCATTTATAGTGATATTTACAGAATTGTTTAGCAGTTACACTGTGGTCTATTAGTGGTCTTAGGCAGACACAAGAGACAATTGTTTATTACTATGTTCGTTCTTTGTTGTCCCTAGAAGTTCAGATGCACTAGTCTATTACTATTTGAACCTCAGGTACGATATCTGTACTTTCACTCAAGTATGGCATTCAAGTACTTTATACACCACTGATGTATTACCATGTGTAACCATTGTACAACTTTTGTTGTAATGACGTATGGATTAATGTATTTATTTTCTTTTTCCAGGAAATCAAGCAGACACTGGCTCCTCTGTCCAGTTTGTATGAAGACCCAAGAATCCCTAAGCTGTCACCTGCGCAGATCATGCATGAAGGAATCAGAAGAATCAGACAGAGAAGAGGTGGTTGAAAAGGCCAAGAGTGACGTGTTGGACCTCCTGAAGACTGGACGGGCTTTTAGCTATCAAGTTCTTAGCCGCATTGTCTCATCTTCAAATCCACTCAAAAGACTGATTGTGGAGCTGAAAAGTCATCACTTGTTTGTGACCGGAGAGCCTACACCTTTGCCCCAAGGGAATCAAAGGTTGGTCGCAGAAACTGGTGAGCCATCCGGAGAGGCAGGGTCATCTGACGTGGAATCTGCCAGCAGCGGTGAACTGTTTCAATGTAACCGGGAAACAGCTTACAAGGCCAGAACCTCATTGAAGAAAGCGAACGAAATGGGGATTCTGGAAAAGCATTCTATAGATCATCCACTGCTTCAGGGCTTTGCCGAACACCTACGGGTCAATTTGGAAAATACGAGGTACAAACAGGAGGTTGAGACTGTTTCTCGGTACCTTTATTATGCCAACCCTGTCGAACCATCCTTGAAGTTTGTCAGGGACAGAGAGAAGCTCTTAAGCTACACAAGAAAACAGTCGGAGGCAAACTACAGGGCAAAGACTTCAGTCAATTACCTAAAGTGCTTGAAAAGGTTGGTACTTTTGTTTTATTATGATGTCAACAGTTTACACTATACACATAAATACTTGTTATTGCATGTACATAACTTAACTTAAATCCATCTCCTTCCTCCTTACAGATTCTTGGATTACAACACTGCATTGACCAATCTGAGAAAGGATGACAAGGCGCTCTACAATGACTGCGTTGATTTCGTGGATTACATTGGCTCTGTGCAGAGTATGCTCTCTAAGCAAGTGAGCAAAGAGATTGTATCCAAGAGGCATGCCATGTTAATGGATAAAGATGTTCTTAGTCCTCGTGACTGCTGGGCCATTTTTGAGAAAGCTGAGGAAGGATTTTTGAACATCATGAATCAACTTGGTGACAGCTCTACCCCCCCCCTGGCGGCTTCTCAGTGCATATTTGTGCTGTACTATCTGGAGGCAATCGTCATACTGAAGCACTGCCAAAGGCCATGTGTGGTGGAGAACATGAAGGTGAGTGTTACTGTCCTCTATTGATAGATTTCCCTTGACAGTTTAGCCATTACATTTACTAATCAATGGCATATCCTCATTTTCTACAGGTCGCCGAATGGCTTGGGCGGAAACAAGAAGCGGAACATACAATCATATATGCAGCAAATTTTGCGGTTGGAATTGCCCTGTCGAAGCAGGAGGAGGAGTGGTTTGAAAAGTACTACACAAGAGTGCGACCACAACACCTTGCTGCCAAAGGGAAACGCAAGCGGGACGAACGGAATGACAAGGATGGTGATGAATTCTTCTTTGTCTCCTCAACGGGGAAGAAAATCAACAACCCAACCTCTGACCTGGACCGCCTGCATGAAAAGCACAACCTCCCCCATGTGAACAGCCAGACTGTGCGGAGAACATTTGAGACGGAAGCTAACCACTTGGATGAGCCAAAGAAGGCATTGGTGGCTGGCTACCTGGCCCATTCTGTCCACACAGCTGCAAAACACTATCGATTGAAAAATCGGCGGGCAGTTGTGGAGGGCGCTGATCTATTGGCCAAGATGGTTGAGGTGTCAAGGTGAGCATATTTTATATTTGTCAAGACAATGCCAACATAGTCAAGCACACCATTATCTATAATGAACGCACTTGTTTTTCTTCTAATCTCACTATTTTTCATTTTTATGTAGTGCCAGGCCTTCCGGAGAAGGCAACAGTCATGAGCCGTTTGGAGAAGGGCCTATTCATCCGTCTGATGAGTCTTCCAACCATGGTGACCATTGTGCTGACCTTTCATTGAAACAGCCAGTGATACATTTGCACAAGCTTCCAGGGGAAAATGAAAAGGTCAGGTTCCATGAGGCACTCAATCAACTCCTGAAAAAACACCCTGTTACACTGAGTGGGAAACAGCCACAAGTGAAAGAGCGCAGGAATGTCTCTCAAGACTGGGAGCAGAAGCTTTACACACGCTGGAGGGCGATTCAATTTGAAAAGCGTGTAAACCATACCCGTGGTGAGTACTTATTATTTAATTTTTGAGTATGTATTATTATTTATTTATATTTAACATTACTTTCAAGTAAGACTGATCGCACAAATCAAAGATTTCAATTATTGTATTCATGACTAACAAAACTTGTTATTTATTTTTGACAGAACAATTCAGTCGGCGTATGCCAGCCAAAGACCGAGTCGACGCATGGGTACGAAAGCAGGGATGGAAGGGGATGACTGCCAACATAGGCAGTGCAGTTATCGACAACTGGGCACCATCTGGATCTGTTGACCGTATCATGGACAGCAAACAGATCCAGACAATGGTGAAAACACAGCAGTGGAAAGGACTTTACATTCAGGATTTCAACGAAAGGGGCAGAGGGATCATTACGACCCGCACATTTGAGGCTGGTGAGGTTGTCTGCGACTACCATGGAACTGTTGTTAGCAGAAAGAAGGGCGAGAAAATTAACAAAATCACCAATGAAAAGGAGACTGGCTATATCTTCTTTTTCTGGAACAGCAAAGGACAGGCAATGTGCATTGATGCCCACTCAGAGACTTGTCATTGCCACCCTGGGATGCAGACGGTTGGCAGGCTGATCAATCACTCCAAAAGAAAATCCAACATAAGGCCCATGCATTTTGCTGTTGACATGGATGGAGAAGAAAAGGATATCATCCTTTTCCTCGCAAACAGGACTTTACTGGTGGATGAGGAAGTTATGTTTGACTATGGAGTCAACAAGAACTCTTTTAACAGAGAGGGTGCAAGTTGTGAATGGCTCGACGACTAGCAAATATTGTCTCTGTACTTTTAAAACACAATTACAGTAAAGTGTTTTGATGCTAATACAAATAATTTGCTGTACTCTTCATCTTCTCATAATATTTCAACTCATTTTAAGCATTCAGTATGGGGGGCCTGGCTGGCAGGGGGGCATTGTTGCAGACACCTGAGTGTTCATGTCACTTTCCTGCTTATTTATTTAATTTTCAAGAATAAAAACAGTGTTCCAACTGTATATACGTCTTTACGTCTTTATTTTAAGAAAAAAAATGTTTTCCATTATTGTACAATACAAAACAGTGTAAATAATGTCGACATTTATAATTTATTTTTTACATTTGCATACACACTGTTCGCCATGTCCTGAAGAGGGATTTTCTTTTAAATGGAAAAATAACATTAATTTCGGTAAGTTAACTTTCTGGGAAGATGTGAGTGACCCAGACTCGTGACCTCAGATGCTTTTTTCTATTTTTAAACATTAATTCTAGAATTTCATCACTTGTGATGAAAAATCCACAGTGGGTTGACTCCCACTTCATGCCCAGAAAAGTGCACTAAAATCGGCCTGGGAAGAGGGGCTGAAACCCTGGAACTGGCAGGCAACCCCCGTATATAATTAAATTCACTCCTAGGAAGTTTTAAGACTAAAAAAAGTGGTGCTCAGAGCAAAGAGACAACTGAGCAGTGATGGACAGGAATGTTTGTATTAATTAATTTATTGTTTTCTGTTTCAAACATTTTAATCAACATGGATGTTTTTAAAGTTGGGGTTTTAAACGTGAACGGTGCAAGAGATAAAAAGAAAATAACTTGTATTTATGAAACTATGAAAATGAAAAAAATTGATGTAATGTTTTTACAAGAAACGCATAGTGATTTTAATGGATGGTGTCTTACATCATGGTGTGAGACTTGCTTCATGGTGTAATCATACCTTCTTTTTGGGCCAAGGCAAAACACCCACACTCTCTTGGATCTCCTCAGATTGTATAAATAGTTCAGCTTTGCAACCGGTACATTTGGTATAGGCATAGGCGCGGAGGCATAGAAATGTTCCAGCTGAGAAATCAAAGGAATCTTAAACATCATAGCAATCAATGACACTGTGACATTAAAGCCAACTGACTACAAAATAGAATTACTTGACTAAGGAAATCCTTTGTAGTTTAAAAACTTTCTCCCAAATTGATTTTATTCGTTTGAAGGAGTTTCCATTTACTTAAATTGTACTGGATTCGGCTACAATGCTTTTTACCCCTAAAACTCCAAATGGGATCTACATTTGACTGTTTTTATTCCAGAAAAATATTTTATAAGTATTTACACAAGCGTGCGGCCAGTGCGTCAAGGCCTGGTGCAAAGCGGGAGGGAGGAGGAGAAAACAAAGGAGCGGAGGAAAGTGCAGAGCAAGGGGAGAAAATAACTGAACGAAAGACAAAAAAACAGAACGAAAAAAGCACGGACTGCGGAGAACGGGACAGCACGGCGCGGCAGTCAGCTGCCGAGCTTAGCTCCGTAAGAGAAACACAGAGCGGCGCGACTTCGACAGACTGCAGACCAGGCCCTAGATCCAAAAGCACTCGACTCAGAATCAGACAAGGACTTGGCGATGAAAATGACACAAATAAGGAGAAGACAAAACACGGAGAGGCAGCACAGAATTAACAAGAAGAGTAAATCTAAGAACAAAAAATGAAAATCAGGATAATGGCAACCGTCACCTCATTTAATGCCCAAAGGCTACGCAAGAAAAGGAAAAGACAACAAATATTGGAAATTATCAAATATGGCATATTATGTGTACAGGAAACACTGGGTAGAGGAGTGTATGAGGGAGATCGAGAAGGAGTGGATGGGAGGCCAGGCCGGCCCTAGCACATTTGGCGCTCTAGGCAAGCTTCACTCCTGGCGCCCCTCCCCCAAAAAAACCCAATATTTTTTCGAAACGATTTCCACGAAAACTTAATGTAAAATTATTTCTTTCTTTGTCGAAGTTGCTTGGACACACATACTCTAACCATAAGCCTCAATGTGCTAGCATGTTCTGACAACACCAAGGAGCCAGTACCACTTCCGTTTTTACGATTTTTGGCAAATTTTACCCTAATGTTAGATTTATTTTTTTAATGTCAAACTATTGGTTGGAGATATATGTTGCGGTGCCGAAGATTGATACCAAAGCAACTAAGTATATCTGTAGAATACAGCATGAATGCAGCAGCAGTAACGACACAGAGCCTTCAGTTCCTCATCTGGACTGCATCTTATTCAAATTAAACACAATTTCAAGTACAAGCCTTTCTCTGATTGTAACTGCATTTTAAAGTGCATAAAACATACATTCAATTATTATGGTGTCTCTTTACTTCAAGAATCTTAACAGATTCAAAAGTATCTGTGGACACTGCTGGCGAAACTGGAGACAACTTAAGCTCTTTAACCAGCTCCAGTTCAACCTCACGCAGCCTAGTAATTACCTTTAATGTCCAAACTCCCATTCTTTCTCCCTGGCATTAATTCACTCTTCATGGGCACGTGCTTCACTTTCCTGTTTCTTCTGTTCAAATGTTATGTCACCAAAGTCAGAAAGGAAAAAACTTGTACTGCCCTTTAACCTTGATCTGGCAGCTACTTCCTCTTCAGCAACAACCTCATCTCTGGAACAAATAGAAGGGGGAAACACCAACCTGTCCTAACTGGGCCTTTGAAGTGGAGTGCATTACTTCCTTGCGAACCGTTTTTGGAAGCTCTATTTAGTAATGCTCTGCAATTTTTAGCAACTGCTCCCTGGTACATTTTCCTAGCACCTCCACACTTGGAAACCGCACAAAATCCTCCATGGTAGCCATCTTTTCAAAAGAACCAACCCAGATAACCTTTTCATATATACATATATATATATATATGTATATATATATCTCTCTCATCACCTTTCCCCTGACTATCTGTCTAACCAATGCTAACTACCTTCTCTAGATCCTAGTCTTCATGCATTTCATGACAGGTGTTTTAAACACAAAACCAATGACCAGGTAAAGCCCCAGCTATGCTGTTACAGACGGACAGAACAGGGGAAAGAAAGAGAGAGAGAAAAAAGGTTAAAACAGGAGTTAGAGGAAGAGGAGAAGAATGCTGGGGATGGGGTAATTATGACAGAGGGATGCATAAGGATGAAATATGAACTAAAGGAGATAGAACAGAGAATGTGAAAAGGTGCAATAATTAGAAGTAAGGCGAGGTATGCAATAGAGGGTACAAAATGTACAGGGTATTTATTGGGATAGAGAAGACAAGGCAGGAGAAATTATTTTGAGCAAGTGGAGGGAAAAATAACTAACCTTGTAGAGATAGTGGAAAGAGTTGAAGAACTTTAGAGAGAGTTATTTAAGAAAGAAGAGGTAGATGTGGAGAGTAGCAGACAGGTGATAGACAAGATGGAGGCTAGACTGAGCGATGAGAATAAAAGGTGTGCGAAGGAGAGATAAGTAATGGAGAGCCAATGACTGGATGTGGCTATTGAATTTAACTTTTAAATATCTCGTCCCATCTGCCACATTAGTTCCAGGCCACATCCTCCTCTTTATCGGAGATACTGCCGAGACTCCCCAGCCCAGGAGTTTATCTAGTATCATACTGTCCTTGATGAAAAATGGCAGATTGATAAATTATACCACCAGCTCATCATTAACTAGCTCTCTAGCATGCACCCTCGTTTCTCCAATTTTAAACCCATCCATGAGCCTCTCATTCCCTTTCGGGTGACTCATGGTCATCTCATATTTGTTTTCCGTCCATGTGTCTACACGCCAGCAGCCCTCCACACAGCTCCCTCACACACCTCATCAGCTCCATCGCCGTTGCTTCATCCTCGCCTTCCATCTCTACCATTACAGTTAGCTCCCTCTCATTCCTCTCATTGTTTGTGCAGCTCTTGCTCTGCCTTGAACTCCGTGCCTCTCCCGCTATCACCTCCGTGGGTCACCGCGTTTCCACTCACCCGCTCCGTGCTTGCCTCCGCCATTGTCGCGAGGTACACTTCCAAACAGGCTCAGATACCCCTGCACAGTGCGTCACTGCCGTAAGGGGACACACACACACACACTAAACAAGACAATCACAACGCTAACGTCCGGTTGGATTTACACATAAGATGAAGAATAGGTAGAAGTAGATCGAGTAGAAGAAAAAAGCTGGGATGTGGTGGTAGATCTGGTGAAGGGGAGAGCCCAGTGTGCAGCCCTCTTAAATACTGGTCAGCACAGGTGTGCCATATCACTGCTGACTACTAAGATCTGACTCCGCCTACAGGAACCTGAAACACACACAAGCACAACACCACAGCAGGACAACTCCAGGGTTGTCACACAATATTATGATAAAATTGCACCTTAACGTCTCTTTTCGGAACATTTCCTCTGATTTATTTACATGTATAAATAGGTATTGTGGGTGGAGTCATTCGTTTACAGACATTAAAGTGCATCAAATTGCAAGGCAAAAATTAAATCTCAAAATATCAAACTGTCTTGGGTTGCATTTTGTTCGGACACAGATAAAAATGACTTGTGCAAAGTTTTGGGCAAATTCATTGAGATTTAGAGGTGGAACATAACATGTGAAAAATATGAAAATGAGCTGTTTTAGGTGTTTTCCTAGGTAATTAAAAAAAAACGCAAGAAATTGTTTTTGAGAACCTTTATTTTCAATAGAAAAACATTTATTTATTGAAGAACAAAATGAACAACATTGAAATTGAGTCCTAGTCCTGGTCTAGCTTGCGAGCGCAAGCTAGACCAGGTTAGTTGGCTGTTTAGACCGGTCATGCTTAACTGCCTGCAGTACATTCTGCAGGTGCTCCTCGCTCCTGGCTGCTGCCACAAAGTCTGATGTGAGTTTGACGCCACGCCCGGCACAGTCATTCACAACATTGATGGCACGTACATTCACAGCATTCTGGGTTGGCGAGGTCAGCCAAGCTGGTGGTCGGTGAGAGGGTTGGGAACTTCAGCTTGCTGAAGCCAGTGCCAAAGCAGAGCTGTGGGGCTCGCATGGGGAGGTCAGCCGGCTTGTGCTCCTAGATGGCATCTGCAAGTGCGCGCCGCTCGCCAACTGGCACCTTGGTGCTGAAGAGTGTTAGGGGCAGCATCTCGCCTGTCAGGTACCATAGGTGCCGCTCCAGTGCCGTGATCGCTGATTCTGCAATGCGCTCGTCAACAGACTTGTACGCGTACAGGTGGTGGTAGAGTGTGAGGTCATTCCATGCGGCATCTACGGGCATGTCACAGGTCAGCCACCACGTTGCGTAGATGTGCGTAATGAAGTTGGCAAACGTCGGAATCTTCCGCACCTGCTGCCACGTTGTGATGGTCCCCTGAGGAAGCAACGCAATGTGCTGCTCCATCAAGGCCTGCTTGAGAGTGTAGAGCAGCTTGGCCATCCACCGCGCCTTGTGCAGTGCTCCTGGCCGTTGGAAGGTAACTGGAGTGTGTGCTGCACCGTCTGCACCCAGATACACAAGACACAGCTGCATGAACTCGCAGTAGTCGCCTCGCTTGTAGTCGAGCACTCCTGCGGTGCACGCAATGAGTTCAGCACGCAACTTGCCCAGGAACGGTGGTTTGGCCTCGTCAGGAATGTAGCGGGACAATGGGCTGCGCTCCTTATGTGGCACCAGATCCCAGTTGTCCCGGAGCCATGTAAACAATGTAAAATCTGGCGAATGGGACGTCTCCACCTTGAGGTCGGTGAAAATGTGGCTTAGGAGCACCTCCCCTCTGTGGTGCCGGCGTCCGGACCAGAGCAGTGGTCGACCCAGTGAGAGCTGGCTGAAGATGAACTTTTTACGTAGCTGGCTGATGGTCAATCTCATCCTCTTCTTAAAACTCACTGTCAGACTCTGAATTGATAGAAACAGGATCTTCATATTCTCTAATCTCTTCCCCTTCATTGTCTTAGGTAGACTGACATGAGTGTGTTAAATTTCTAATTAGGTTCAAGAAATAGACCTCAACACTGATGAAAAACCTTGTTTCATATTCGTTTTTTCCAATCATATCTTGATTGTAATTGATGTTTCTTTGTTTAATTGCATTTTATCACAAAAAACGAAAAGCACTTTTATTCATAAATATGATTTAACAGGGGTAAATAACAAATATTAACCATATATACTGTTTATATTGCTTGTAATTGGGATAAGTTAACATCTGTTATGTATTTTTACATATATTGCTGTAGCTGTATTGATTGAAAGACCGAATAATGCGGTGGGTCCACCAGACCCGCGAACATTGGCTGAGTGACCAAAACACAAACACCACAGAAGGGTTAATACCTTACTCTCCCCTTGACACATTGCAAGACACTTTCCTTTTAACTCATTCTAGTTCTAGTCTCTTGTGTGCCTCGTGTTACATAAGGCCTCCTTTTAACTCATTATACCTATAGATATCTCTACACTCTTTAATTATAACTTGACAGAAAATAAAACACAATGCACTGCAATAACGGGAGTGAATACTTGTGGCTTCAAAATAGGTTGGAAGAACACAACAAATGTCAAGAATAGAATAAGGCCCATAGGACAGGCCAAAATGATCTCCAAAACCTTTAGTTAGCTAGCCTTAGCTAACGATGAGGTAGCATAGCTAAGTTATGCTAGCTATCGATAGCTAGCTAGTAAACTGTGTGTCGTTCCACCTCTAGATCACCACGTATCGCAAATTTTTTTTGCATTTATTGTTTTTGCATGGATGGTAACACTTTGAGCACCCAGACAGATCAATATGCTGGAACTCTGTTTTTTGATGCACCCTAACTGACATACCACCCTGAACACGCCCATTGAGGTCGTCACAGTGAGATGGCAAGAGCAGTGAAAAAAGCCAAACTTAAGTGTCTGTTTCACAAGTAAAATAAGTTTTTACGTCAATGTATTGTCAGTTTTTCGTTTGTTCGAAAAGTAGAGTTTATTATTTTCAACAATCCCCTGACATATCTTGCTGTTTGGGGGAAATTTCGATTTTTTTGTTTAACCTCGAAAGACGGACAGCATGGCAACAAACGAGAAGGAGCAGACAGACGTAAAAACAATCAGGGACAGAGCAAGAGGAGGAGATGAAAGAAGTGAAGTGAAGGACGGACAACAAGAGAACAGACAGGAAAATGCCAGTGAGAGGGCACAGGGACCAAACACTTCCACCGCTGGTCAAACGAGGCACAGAGGGAAAATAGGCAGAGAGGAGCAACGAGGGGAGAGAACAGGGGGTCTCATTTATAACCGTTGCGGGGGCTGAAACGTTCGTACGCCACTTCTCACGCAAACGTTGCGTATTTCCACGCAAACTCTGACCCATGCGTACGAACGTTTTGGAGACGGGAAAGTGGCGACACAGACGTGAGGTGGTGAACTGAAGTCAGATTATTGATCCACTTCATCATTTACATTAAAACCAACAGTTTAATTTTGCTCGCGCGACATGTCTGTTCCACTCGAACCTTTTAATTTAAACATAACTTGCAGCAAATTACGTTTAGATTCCATTTAACCGTGGAGTTACGGAGCCGAGTCATTCACAGGTTTTAATAATATCTTCAAACACTGCGTGTATCATCAAATCACTGCAGTGAACGTGACTGTGCCATCAGGCTCACAGAGCGCACTGGACATCACTTACAGGAAATGAAGAAACTTTCCAAATAATATCCCAGAGGAGGTGAGGATCCACAGATGTGAGGGAATCGGTCCGGTGCTCTAAATAAATAAATACTACCGTGACAGTGGCAAGGGGCGTGCGAATGGAAGGATGAGGAAGAAGAGAGGGTTCAGCGATGTCTGATCAGCTGATATAGAATCTATTGATCTGTGATCTGTGATCTTTTTTTTTAACTTCATGCTCCGTTCTTTCTCTCGTCTTCACTCACACCCGTTCTCCGCAGTCCGTGCTGTTTTCGTTCTGTTTTTTTCTGTCTTTCGTTGGGTTATTTCCACCCCTTGCTCCCTTGTTAGCAAGCTGACTCCCAGCTCTGCACTTTCCTCCAGCAATCCCCTTGAAAAGTTTCTCCTTAGATGTATGTTAGTTTCCTCTGATCTGGCCTGGCTATGATTTGGCCTGAGTCATCAAAGCACACTGTTTGAAGTTTTTTGTTTGATCTGAATTAAACTGTAAAATGTGCCAGGTTTTCTTTATGTAAAAGTTAATTTAAGACAGAATTAGAGTTTTAAACGTAAATATAAGCATGTACATATCAAGTTTTGCTAAGATATCTTATAATTATTTCAGAGGAGCGTGACTCTGGATCAGTTCAACCAAGAGCTCAACTTGTTTTCTGAGCTTTCGACCACTTCTCAGGGTCTTCTTCAATGAACTCAAATAGCTTTGGCCTCATCAGGTGAGCTAAGATTTTAATGTTGGTCTTGAGATAGTATATTTTAATTAAAAGCTGAAAAATGTACTTAGTGTTTTAATCATAAAGCTGAGAAAAACACCACCTGGAAAACCCCTCTACTCCCTTTTAGTACATTTAACTTTCCCTCTGATGGTGTAGCAGTGTCTGATGACAGTTCATCAATAATTTAGTTTAATGACAGCCACTGATCAAGTTGATGCAGCTACAGAGCTCATTTCTATGACTCAAACGAGTAGCTGCAATAAAACAGGAGAAGCTGAGCTACTGGAAAACAAAGCTTAGGACAGAACATGGAGGAGAGTTCATCTGGTAGTGGACTTTACTCCGGTTCACATCATTTGGAGAGCAGCTCCATCTTTTGGCTGCCTGAGGTTACTACAGTACAGTATGGTTACATGATGTGAGGCCGGAATTGTCATTTTTCTAAGCAGCTGTCACTTTTATATTTAGCAAGGAAAGACACGAGGTAGCTACGATAAATATAACAACAAAGGCACACTCTTTAAAAAGTATGGTATATAATATAATGACGATATCGCTGAACATCATGTTATATGATGCATGTGTGTAAGTAGGAGTAGGCTACTCCTTCACAGAGTCTAAAGCTATGTTTTATAATAAAAGAGCCTTTTACCAGGATGGACATGTTTCACAGTGAGGACAGCTCACTTTTTCTTGGCTGCTGCCTTCTTCGCTTTAGGTTTGGCGACCTTCTTCGCAGGGGCTTTCTTGGCAGCAGGGGCCTTCTTCACCACCTTCTTGGGGCTCTTCACCACCTTCTTGGGGCTCTTGGTGGGCTTCTTGGCCGCTGCTGGTTTAGCCACCTTCTTCGGGGACTTTTTAGCGGCTGCTGGCTTCTTGGCTGCCGCTGACTTGGGCTTTTTAGCCACTGCGGGTTTCTTGGCGGCGGGCTTCTTCGCTTTGGGAGCGGCCTTCTTCACTGCCTCTTTCTTGCTCATCTTGAACGAGCCGGTGGCACCGGTTCCCTTGGTCTGGACCAGGGTCCCGCTGACCACCAGCTTCTTGATGGTGGTGTTGACGCGGGAATTGTTCTTCTCCACATCGTAGCCTCCGGCAGCCAGAGCCTTCTTGAGGGCGGACACTGACGTGCCACTGCGCTCCTTGGACGCGGACACGGCCTTCACGATGAGCTCACTGACGCTGGGGCCGGCGGTCTTCGGTTTCACGACCTTTCTTTTGGCCGCTTTAACCTTGGCGGCAGCTAGAGCTGGAGCGATTTCTGCCATCTTTCTCTTTGCGTTTAGATCAACGACGAACTATCGGAGTGAGTTACCGGACTGATGAAGAGTCCTGATCTGGAGGCGGTACTTGGACACACCATGAGAACCGTGGAGACTCAGTCGAGCAGTGGCTCCCGTGTGCAGTGTGAACGCCGAGACACTTGTGTTTTCTCTTCACTGATAAACGAGTGAAAACTCAGTGGGTGAGCGGTGCTGGAGGCTGACAGTGAGGAAGCAGGTAGCGGACTTATTGGTTTTCATGTTGAACTCATGAAGAGCTCTGATGCTCTCTGCATTTGGTCGGTGGAGCCTCCAGACACGACCGGTTCATCGCGGTGAGCAGCGCTGCTCAGCGACTTTTCCCACTAGTTTCTCTCCTAAAATGAGTTCAAAAGCACCACAGCTCCACCAAAACCCGTTTCCTAGCTGCTCCACATGTTCGTTCAGAGACACCGAGTGAAAACAAGCACCTGCTGAGGATCCCTTAGCAGGAGGCCGAGGCTCCTGGTGAAGTTGAGCCAGACTTCCTATCAGAGCCGTGAACGTTTCATGCTGAGGATGCTGGAGAGTCATTATAGAAGTAGGGCTTTTATATCCATGTTGAATTTGATCAAATATTCCTTTCAAGACGTGATTATCATTATTTGTGTAAATAATCATTAAAACCTGACAAACGTTTCTGAAAAACTGTTTGACCCGTGTGTGAGAAATCTCTGTTAACCTGTCATTATATGTTACCTATTGATCAATAGATCAAGTCTTCTCAGACTTTTATAGCCAATAACACATTCTTATTACAAATAAGAATGTGTCAACAAACACTGTGTTTAACCAGAATGTACGTGTGCAGTGTGTGAAAGTGTTTGTGTAAATTGCAGCGTGTAAACATGTCATTTTAAGCATTCAAACAGACTTTATTTATTGGGACGACCCCTTCTCACCTGGACACTAGGTGTCCCTGTTCTTCAGTTCCCAGAGCTACAGGTGGAGTGGAAATCAGCGACAATCAGTGCACATCTCGGCCAGGTGTTTTCTGGCCAGCACCAGCAGTTTTTGGAGACTTTGGTTGTTGCTTATAATTTATCCTGTTAAATAAATAACCTGAAATTGTCAAATTCGTGAGCCGGGCTGTGACGTTCATCTTTACAGATTTACTTCTATTTCAAACACACACACTTCACATTTCATTTAAAGATGCATTTATTCGTCCCAAACATGTACCAGTCATACAAAGGCACACTCATTTAATCTCTGCTTTTGACCCATCTGGTGCAGTACACACAGAGCAGTGAGCAGCCATGTACGGCGCTCGGGAGCAGATGTTGGGGGAGTAAGGTGCCTTGCTCAAGGGCACGAGACTCTTGGATTTTTGGACAGATCAATCCAGGTTCGTCTTTCGTTGTCTCTCTATGGAGTCGAACCATTATGCACACATAATTATAAGTATGACAAAAAGTAGTGGCATTGCCTATGGATGGTGTCTTACATCATGGTGTAATCTTTACCTTCTTTTTCGGCCAAAGCAAAACACCCACACTCTCTTGTTTCTCCTCAGATTGTATAAATATTTCAGCTTTGCAACCGGTACATTTGCTATAGGCATAGGCGCAGAGGCATAGAAATGGCCCAGCTGAGAAATCAAAGGAATCTTAGACATCATAGCAATCAATGACACTGTGACATTAAAGCAAACTGACAACAAAATAGAATAACTTTACTAATTAAATCCTTTGTTGTTTAAAAGTTTTTTTCTCAAATTGATTTTATTCGTTTGAAGGAGTTCCGATTTACTTAAATTGTACTGAATTCGGCTACAATGCTTTTTACCCCTGAAACTCCAAATGGGATCTACATTTGACTGTTTTTATTCCAGAAAGCTACAAAATGTATTTATATTTTTACTTTATAGGTATTTTAACTGTATTTACACAAGCTTTATTTATTCAAATAGGTAACCTTAAAAACGACGTTCTTATGCAAAATATTATTCGGCCGTGTCACCAATCAAGAGGAGGATGTGGTCGAGTACCAACGTGGCGGACGGGACAAGATTCCTCAAGCTAAAATTCAATAATCAGGTCTAATCACAGCCGTACCGAGCCAGATTCAATACTGCGCTGGGTGCGGAATACTTTAGAGTAATTCACGACAAGCAAATAGGAGTATGCAGGATGTGTGTACAGCCGGGACATATACTAAGGGAATGCCCGGAACAATACTAAATGCAGCCTGTGTTTAAATAAATTGGAGGAGTGTGTGTGTGCAACAAATGTGAAAAACAGGAGAGGTTCAAGATGAGTCTGGGGACAGTGAGGAAGTCAGTCTGAGCGAGGAGAGCACAGGTGAGGAGGAGGAGGAAATGGAGTGCGCGCAGGAACAGGAGGCGGCTGGTGCGGCCAGTGCGGCGAGGCCTGGCGCGAAGCGGGAGGGAGGAGGAGAAAAACAAGGAGCGGAGGAAAGTGCAGAACTGGAAGTCAGCTTGCTAACAGGGGAGCAAGGGGAGAAAATAACTGAACGAAAGACAAAAAAACAGAACGAAAACAGCACGGACTGTGGATAACGGGACAGCACGGCGCGGCAGTCAGCTGCCGAGCTTAGCTCCGTGAGAGAAACACAGAGCGGCGCGACTTCGACAGAGACTGCAGCCCAGGCTCTCGATCCAAAAGCACTCGACTCAGACTCAGACAAGGACTCTGCGATGAAAATAACACAAATAAGGAGTAGACAAAACACGGAGAGGAAAATGACAATCAGGAATAAACAATGGCAACTTTCCCCTCATTTAATGCCCAAAGGCTACGTAAGAAAAGGAACAAGACAAGACAACAAATATTGGAAATGATCAAATATGGCATATTATGTGTACAGGAAACACACTGGGATGAGGAGTGTATGAGGGAGATCGTGAAGGAGTGGATGGGAGCTTCACAGCCTCGGGATGCCGACCCCTTGCTACGGCGAAAGAGCGATTTGTTTACTGCTCCGCCGTCAAGAGATGCGGACGTTAAGACGTGGGGCGCGCCACACAGTTTGAGAATCACTGCACAGTAGATCCCCCGTTCCCCCGCTTGTCCTTTCCATTTGGGAGACCCAGAGGTAAACTGTCCGCCCCCTCCCCTTCTCTCACATTATCAACAGCTCCTGCAGTTGCAGAGGGCGCCAATTTGCCAACTCCCCACTCAGTGATATGATAGATAATAGAAAACCGCATTCCGGGCCAGATGATTTTTTTTTTTTTTTTTGGTGCTCGTGCCGCCTCCCACGTGACATGAAAAAGTACCGGCCCGGGCGGCTGCACGGTTCGCCCGTCCCTAAAACCGCCACTGTGTGGCACTAAGTGTTTACAGTTCAACCACACAGCTTTTGTTAGTAGTGAATAATCAATGTATATCTTAAATGAAGTTCAAGTTACACTGCATATTATTTTCATGTTTAAGTTAAGTATAAATGAAATGATATAGTAATGATGTTATCATATAAATAGAATCTGAATCCTTTAATTCTGAATGTTGAGATGGCGAGCTAAACCCAGATCGTGGATGCAGTGTGGCCAACTGTATGATCCAGATCAAACCTGAACCTTTATCGAGAAGACCTCAGACCCCAGTACTGCCCGTCAGGTAGACAGGTAGGACTGAGTTTAGAGACATAAAGACCCGGACCAGAACGGAACCAGTGAATCTTCAAGCACACACTATCCTGGGAACTGAATATATACACACACTAAAAGGAAAGTTATTTTAGGAGAATTATATAATTTATTGTTTTTTTATTATGTTATACTGTTATATATTGTGATTGTTTGGTGACTGATTCTGTATCAATAAATTGGTCATTTGTTCAACTTGTTCTTTGACATAAGCCTACCTCTCCTTCGAATCTAGGTCGATATTTAGTGATTTTTCTAATATTAGGCCCAGACAAGTGCTACATATATATAATATAAATAATAACAATAATAAAAAAATATTTCTTATAATTACCCTGATGTTAATATGTAACATAATCTTTTATATGTAAGTCAAATGTACGTGTTGCTCGTTCATATTTAGTCAATTGAACCTGTTGCTCCTTTATAAGTGAGTCAAATAATCAAATAACCTATGGTATCAAAGGATCCACTTATCTATGTGACATGACAGCATCATAGGATCAAATAATCTAAGGATTTAATCTTTGAATTGATTTGAACAGTGTTACGTAATATGTATATTATATAATATAAATAATAACAATAACAAAAATAAAACAAAAAATTATTATAATTACTCTGATGATAATATGTAACATCATCTCTCTGTGTACTTTAGCTGAATTAAGTTTCAATTGATAATTTAAATGGATTTCACTTCAAATCTATCTACGGCCTCAGATGATCTGCTGATTTGTTCTGAGAGAAAAATGTTTCCTCACAAACAGATAGTAAGTCAACAATGTGATCTGGTTACATGTTTTTAAATGTATAATTCATCTTTTGCTATATATATTCCACTCGTACCTTTGTTACTGCGGATACAGTTCATGTACAGGTCCTTACAATACGTCTTATACATGAAAGGATGATCTAATGAAAGGATTCATTTTCTTGCAGTGTCAGCTTCTGTTTTCAAATGATGCAAATGTGTCAGAAGAGAATCCTGACTTCAGGCAGTGGCACAGCTGTGTGTGGGCGACTGAAGCCGCCCCGGTACACAGCTACCAACCCCGTCCAGCAGAATCCTCCATCTCTTGCTGAGGGGAGAAAAACCGGCCAGCCCCACCGCACCGACCTACATCCCTGCACCACCACCACCAAGACCAGAGGAACTGAGGGGTCAAGAGAGAGGAAGATTGAGCATGAAGATTTGCCGCCTCCCAAGAAAAACTCTGTTCCCTCGTCAAACAGCCGACATGATCGTTGGCACACTGGACATCCTCAGTCGGATCAGAGGACCAGGCCTGCTGATTACCGCCCCAACCACAAAACGGGTCCTTCAGGAAGCAGCCGGGCCGAGGGTCAGACTCGGTCGGGACAGAAAAGAAAAGGAGGTGATCTTGACGATGTGCCACCTCACAAGAAAAACTCTCTCTCTCACACTCGCCATCATCAGTCGGCTCAGACGACCAGGCCTTATGAGCATCACAACCACAACAACCCAGACTGAGAGACAGGCTCTGACAGACTCTTTTTCCCTAAGAAAGGAAACCCAAACTGCATATTTAACACAGGTTTATGCTTCATAATTCATCAATAAACTGTGCTCCAACGTAAATAATTATGATACAACAATCCTAGTTTTCAGTCGAGTTTCGACCATAACTTTTGTCCAAAGTGTGTGTCTCTGGACATTCAAAAATAGCTTTAGAATGCAGCAAATACCCATTCCTTGATATATTTACGTTAGTTAAAGTCTGTGTATAAAAACAAGAATCACACAAACGTGATGATGATGATGATGATGATGATGATGATGATGATGATGATGATGATGCGTCCATGTGGTGGTAGATCTGGTGAAGGGGAGAGCCCAGTGTGCAGCCCTCTTAAATACTGGTTAGCACAGGTGTGCCGTATCACTGCTGATTACTAAGGTCGGACTCCGCCTACAGGAACCTGAAACACACACAAGCACAACACCACAGCAGGACAACTCCATAATTTTCACACAATATTATGATAAAATTGCACCTTAATTTTTCTTTTCTGAACATTTCTCCTGATTTACTTACATGTATAAATAGGTATTGTGGGTGGAGTCATTCGCTTACAGACATACCACGCTGAACACGCCCATTGAGGTCGTCCGAGTGAGATGGCAAGAGCAGTGAAAAAAGCTAAAATGAAGTGTCTTTTTCACAAGTAAAATACATTTCTACGTCAATGTCTTGTACGTTTTTCGTTTGATAGAAACATTGAGTTTATTGTTTTCAACAATCCCCTGACAGCTTTTGCTGTTTGGGGGAAATTTCAATTTTTTTTTTTAAAAGACGGACAGCACGGCAACAAACGGGAAGGAGCAGACAGCCGTAAAAACAATCAGGGACAGAGCAAGAGGAGGCGATGAAAGAAGTGAAGTGAAGGACGGACAACAAGAGAAAGAAAACAGACAGGAAAATGCCAGTGAGAGGGCACACGGACCAAACAAGTCCACCGCTGGTGAAACGAGGCACAGAGGAAAGAGAACAGGGGAGAGAACAGCGCAGTACAGTAAAGAGCTGACGGTGGAGGTGGAGGGAACAGAGAACGTGACAATGATGGAGGTATTAAAGGAGGCGATAAACAATGTGGATACGTGGTGGGTTGCAGAGTGAGAGTAGAGAAGACTTTTGAAATTACATTGAAAGACGAAAAGGGGGAAGGAGAAAGTAATGGACGGAGTGCGAGTTAAAGGAGCGCTGACATATACTCGCCAGAGACATAACAAACGATGATATGGTGGTGTCGTTCATAAACCTGCCAGGGTACATGGAGGACATCACAATCATTTGAAAACTGGCGGAGTGGGGAGTGAGGCCGGCGTCAATGATGAAACTGGGATTAAGACGGGGAATATGCAGTGGGCGGGGATGGACATAGTAGACGGAACACGGTGTTTAAAAGGTCCGCTCGCTCGCCTTCTCCACAAAGTGTGAGACTCTGAAAGGCACCGAATATTACAGAGTGATACACGACAGACTAGTGCGTGTTTGCAGACTGTGCATAAAACCAGGGCACACGTTTAGAGAGGGCCCGGATTTCCGCTGCTTCAAGTGTCTGAGGACGTTATGTCCCACGCACAGGAGTGTATGGAGCGCAAAGAGGCCGTAAGAGAGGAGGAAGAGGAGAACGGACACGAGGAGAGGAAAAGACAGAGAAGAAGAAACCAGAGAGTGAGATGGAGGAGAGAGGCGAGCAGGAAAGCGGGGACGAGGAGCAGCTGGAGGAGGACAGGATTTAGAGCAGGGGAGTGCGATGGAAGAGAAGGAGGAGACATTCAGGAAAAGAGAAACGGAGGGAGGAAAGCAGCAAAGCGAGCCTGAAGGGTGAGCTGCTGAAAGGTGACAAATAAAAAGGGCAGAAAGGGAATGAAGGGGATCTAGAGGCAGTGGTGTGCAAGTGCACACCTCATGAACTAGTTCAAAGTTCAGTTCACACAAGTAAATATGAATAGTTCACGTTCATAGTTCACCATTTAAATTCTGAACTAGTTCATAGTTCAGTTCATTTCATAGTTTAAGGTGGAAAGTGAGCCATTTTTGTAAGAGACCAGAGCTGTTGTGTTGCAGGTATGGCCTGCCCCTTTAAGGAAAGTTTGTAGTGGGTGACGTAGTGCACCTGGGTATTGTGGGAAGACACCCTAAAAGTGTGTTTATAACGAGAAGTGACGGAGCACCTAGAGGTGATGCGAGTGTTGCTCCTGCTGTATATCCGAGAAATAAAGTGGCCGCATTCCAAGTAAAGAAACATCTCCTCCTCCTCCTTCACGGAGCGGTCCGGACAGCGAGCCAAGATAACCCGGGAGCCGAGCTCCAGACTACGGCTCGGAGCCGAGACACTGGCCAAAGAAGAAAACACTTGGAATACTTTGCTTGTTTGGTGTGCATGTGTGTGTGCGATGAATCATGGGTAACGTAGTGCGAAGTCAAGTTACTTGGTTCAGGTTAGGCTACATCACGGACATTTCACGGGCACTGAGCAACGACATGGTGCAAGCATTCGATTTAGACAGCGTCTCTCCTCAGGAGAAGGAAGACATTCAGTAACGTTTTAGCTAGACCTCAGATAATATTGTAACGGACTGGTAGTTAGGTTTATGTTCTGTTTGACTGCTATGTGTTTGTTATGACTTATGATCAGCTAACTACACCATGTCAATAAGTATTGGGATTTCCAGAGGTTCAATGTACCAGTCGGGGTGGGGCAAGTGAGAGTTGTAGACCAATGGCTGGTGAGTTATCTGGCATGACAGGTTCTCATTGGCTGATGAGTTGGCATGTCAAGGGTGAATGAGGAAGAGGAGTGAAGAACACAGTAGTGGGTGACAGGAGTGTCGGAGTTACAACAAGAAGGGTGTCGTGTTCGCTGGACTTTAATAACGTTACACATAAAGAGAGAAGTTTCCTGTCGTCTATAAGCGAGGACGCTGAAATATGAACGTGTTCACCGTTCTCACAAAAGTGAACGTGTTCAATGAACGCGTTCTTTTGCGTTCGTTCATGCACAACACTGTCTGGAGGAGATTTAGAGGTTTTCTTCTTTCTACCGAGTCCGGACGCTGAATGGCGGAAAACAGCAGAGAGAGGGTTCGACCGTCCCAGGAGAAGAGAGGGGAGAGCTGGGATATGTCACAACGGGACTTAGCTAAAGAGGAGACAATGTGAGAGCAAACAAAGTCTATATTTTTACTCTGAAAATTAGCAATGATTCTCATCTACTATTCGAAACGCTACGTCAACATGTCGCGCGATGGCGCTGCAGATGTTGTGTGGGGTCAACTCCACCGACTGAGAATGCAAAGCAGTGAGAATGCATCACTCGCCCTCCGGTCACACTCATCGTTGACAAGTGAGTAAGTTGTTTATCGTTAACTGCTAATGACACTTAAAGCAAAACTCAGCTCTATGAAGATGATTCATCAATGCGACAGTCTGCATGTATTGATTATTCAAATTCTATTTGCACACGCTGCACGTTAAATTACAACCCTCCACTGTGCATGTCTCCATCACGTGCACAGGTAATTGCCAGCATCGCGCACACTACAGCAGGGCGAATTAGGTCTGCTGTAGGTAATAATAGGTAATAATAGGTGGTCAGGTCTCTCATCTCATCTCATCGTCATCCGCTTATCCGGGGTCGGGTCGCGGGGGGAGCAGCTCAAGCAGGGGGCCCCAGACTTCCCTTTCCCGGGCCACATTGACCAGCTCTAACGGGGGGATCCCGAGGCGTTCCCAGGCCAGTGTTGAGATATAATCTCTCCACCTAGTCCTGGGTCTTCCCCGAGGTCTCCTCCCCACTGGACGTGCCTGAAACACCTCCCAAGGGAGGCGCCCAGTGGGCATCCTTACCAGATGCCCGAACCACCTCAGCTGACTCCTTTCTAAGTAAAGGAGCAGCGGCTCTAATCCGAGTCCCTCACGGATGACTGAGCTTCTCACCCTATCTCTAAGGGAGACGCCAGCCACCCTTCTGAGAAAACTCATCTCGGCCGCTTGTACCCGCGATCTCGTCCTTTCGGTCATCACCCAGCCCTCATGACCATAGGTGAGGATAGGAACGAAGATCGACCGGTAGATCGAGAGCTTTGCCTTGCGGCTCAGCTCTCTTTTCGTTACAACGGTGCGGTAAAGCGAACGCAATACCGCCCCCGCTGCTCCGATTCTCCGGCCAATCTCACGCTCCATAGTACCCTCACTCGCGAACAAGACCCCAAGGTACTTGAACTCCTTCACTTGGGCTAAGGACTCATTTCCTACCCGGAGTAAGCAAGGTGGTCAGGTAAGTTTCGAAAATATATTAGCATGCTGATTGAGGATTGTTCATCTGTTCATCTAGCCTATTTCTATTCATTTATCCATCATTTGTAAAATATTTTTAAAGACGATTCCAATTGGCCATATATTTATATCTCTGGCATTGCATTAGTGATTTTTTACAAGCTTTTTTCTCATCTTATTCTACAGAACAATGCCACGTGCACATTTCAGCCCAGCCAATGTAGAAGGAAAGGCTGTGTACATGTGCAATTACTGTGCAAAGACCTATGTTAAGAATGATACAAAGATCAGAAGCATGTAGTCAAGTGCCCAAAGTTTCCTCAGGGCTCAAATCAGCCTATGACAAAACAAAATGTTTATATTTATGTCTGTATATGACAAGTTAAATACAGTTTTTATAAATTACCCACAAAATGTCCAGTTTATTCCAGTATATTCCTGTTAATTCACGTTAATTCCCATGGAAAGTTTCCAACTTTGAATATTCCCAGAATTTTGCAACCCTAATCCTGATCACTATTTACAGCTGCAAGTTGTTAATAACTGTTAATTAGTTCATAGGTGTTTTAAAGCAGCCTAGGTTTTGTCTGTTTCCCCTCAGATTGCTCTATCTGTGATGTTGCTGACACTTTGCGCTGCCTCCAGCGTCACTGCCCGGCAGCTGTTTGAAGCCGCACATCTGTATAAACAAGCTCTAACCACTCGTCCTTTGTTGTCTTTCCTAGCAGCGACAGGACGAGGACGCATCATGCTGCTGAATTCAAGTTTAGCGAGTAAAAACTGTGACCTGGACTACGACTCCCTGCAGCCGTATTTCCACTCTGACTATGAGGACGACGCGGTGAACCAGAGCATCGTCTGCGACCCTGACTCCTCGCAGACCTCCCTCAAGTCCATCATCATCCAGGACTGCATGTGGAGCGGCTTCTCCGCCGGCGGTGCAGCCGCTGCGTGGAGGCTGAACAGCAGCGACCTGCAGGACCTGAACACGGCGGCCACCGAGTGCATCGACCCCTCCGTGGTTTTCCCGTTTCCGATAGCAGGGACGCCCAAGCAGAGCGCAGGGACGCTGCCGAGCCAGGACCTGGGGCCGGACACGCCGCCCAACAGCAGCAGCTGTAGTGAATCAGGTGGGTGGTGAACGTCTCGCCGTGCAGGCACACCCCCCTGTGCTGCTTCCCTCTGAGCGTGCATGTGGCTGTGCATCACACACACACACATCTCCATCACAACCGCGATAGAGGAGAGCCTCAGTATTGTTTTGATGCATGCGATCTGCAGACAGGCAGTAGAGCCATGCTGCCATGTCATGTTGTAGACAGTAGTAAGATCAGCAAGATGCATGTTACGCAATCCACTCCTATGCGGGGGGATGCATTAACCCCCCCTACTGCTGTGACATACATTTAAGTCAGGAATGCTGGTGCTGGAGCAGAGTGTTTCTTTTGCTTTTGCTTTTGCAGAGGATGAGGATGGAGTCGAGGATCATGATGAGGAGGAAGAGGAGGACCAGGAGGAAGAGGAGGGGATCGACGTGGTCCCAGTGGAGAAGAGGCAGGCGGTGAAACGGTGCGACCCCAGTCCGCTGGAGACAAGGCCCCCCAGCCCGCTCGTGCTGAAGAGGTTTGATGTCTCCACCCACAAGCATGATTACACTGCCCATCCATCCATGAGGCAGGAGCAGCCGGCTGTCAGGAGGCTGAAGCTGGAGAGCAGCAGCAGCAGCAGCAGCGGTGGAGGAGGAGGTGGAGGCAGCAGCGGCCACAGCAGGGTCCTCAAACAGATCAGCAGCATCCGCAAGTGTCTGAGGCGCCGGACGTCAGACACCGAGGAGAATGACAAGAGAAGGATTCGAGGAGCCTTTCGGGAGCGCCAGAGGAGGCTGAAGCTCAAGTTGAGCCTTGTCGCGCTGCGGGACGAGATCCCCGAGGTGGCCAACAACGAGAAGGCGGCAAAGTCGGTGATCCTGAAGAAGGCGACAGAGTGTATCTACAGCATGCAGTCCGACGAGCAGAGACTCCTCACACAGAAAGAGCAGCTGCGGAGGAGAAGTGAACTTTTAAAGCAGAGACTGGCACAGATGCAGGGCTGCCGTGCTTGAAGTTTGAATCAAGAGCTTTGGGCCTTTTGTTTATTATGCAAGTTCAAGACTTGGGGGTGTACAGTTCTTGTTGCATGCAAATGCAAAAACGGATTAAGTTGTTTTGAAATCTTGTTTGATTTTGAAGTTAAAACTGCCTCAGTAGAAGTTATGGGTGGATTCAATATTTAAAAGTTTATTTTTATTAATAAAATATTAAAAATAGGGCAGTCCCGTTGGGGGTCCGAACTAAAATATACATTTTTATGTATATATTTTTATTTTTGTAATATAAAAAATGTTTCCTCTGAAATTTGTGTCCTTGTTCTTGCAGTGAAAACACACACACACACACATTCCATCCCAGCTTCTGCTATGAGCAGCTGTACGTTCATTCGAGCTCCAGGTACATGTTGGAGGTGGAGTGTGGGTACAACAGGTTAATGTGGTGATGCTTGATGATGTTCAGGTGAAGACGACCATCTCCCACTGACTCTTTCTGGTGAGACATGAAGCGATTCAGGGGTCAAGTCCATATCATCACTGGAAGGTGCAGTTTTGATGCAGGGTCTCGAAGACGATCAGGTCATTTTGCCATCATAACTGTTTTCAGAAGAGCCTTTTAATAAAGGCATTGCATTATAATAAACAACAATATTCCTCCTTTGTTTTCTGGTTAATTTATTCAGATACACAATAAATATACCAGAAACAGTTGAAACATATTTGGTTTTACACAAAGCTAATGTCACACAGGATTTAACTCTTGACCATTGAGAGCTTCAGGTCACTGGACTAAAATAGCTTGTATGACAGATCTGTGAAATAACTTGAGTCAAGTCTCAGATTCATAAGAACACAGATGTAGTGTTTGAAAGATAAACAGGTTGCTTTCTTAAGTGCAGAATCATCAGAATCAGAATCAGAATTATTTTTATTGCCATGTATATTTGCACATACAGGAAATTGCCTTGGATTTTTGAATGGCACGTCAGGCAGATTTGTTAAGTAGTCCCTTGGGAACCAACATGCCAAATTTGGTGCTGGTATCACATTTTGCACAAATGTTCTATTATATGCCCCACTATAAGGTGATAAGTTAGGAAGCATTCAGATTTTGGACAGCTCTTATAATGGCGGCCACTGAAATCCTTCAGGTCACTTCTCTCTGAACCTTCCTGTGAAAAATGTATTTTTCTAACAAACGGGCGGCTGAGGCCAAGGGGTATAGCGGTCGTCCTGAAGGTCGGGAGTTTGATCCCCAGTCATCCCCATCTGCATGCCGAAGTGTCCTTGGGCAAGATGCATAACCCTGAATTATCCCTCATATAACGACAAAGTGCTGCTAATAGATGCACTGTATGAATGTGTGTTAATGGGTGAATGTAAAACTGTACCGTAAAGAGCTTTGAGTGGTCATCAAGACTAGAAAAGCTCTATATAAATACAAAACAATTTACTATTTACAGCCATGGTCACATGTCCCTCCACATTGTAACCGCCTCTTCGGTCACTGATCAGTAAGCACAGTGATTTAAATCAAACATATTTAATCATGTGAACTGGTTAAGAACATACATATACATACTGTGCAAGGTAAACATTTAAAGACAGGTTGAGGGGGATTCAAATTTCTCTATTAATATGTATAATAGTGAACTATTTGTATAATATGAGTAGTTGCTGACTTATCCGAATAAAACGTTTGTTACAAACGATGCAACTTAAATCATTAGGAGCAGGTCAATTAATTCTCTCCTGTTTGACTAGTCATGTACAGTTAGATTACCCATTAGTCTAAATAATTGAACACACTAGGAGCAAGTCAATGGTTTCTCTCCTGTATGAATCTTCATATGTCCAGTTAAATGGCTCCTTTGTCTAAATCTTTTACCACACTCAGAGCAACTAAATGGTTTCTCTCCTGTGTGAATCTTCATATGTCCAGTTAAATGGCTCCTTTGTCTAAATGTTTTACCACACTCAGAGCAACTAAATGGTTTCTCTCCTGTATGAATCCTCATATGTTCAGTTAGAGCACCAGTGTGGGCAAATCTTGTACCACACACAGAGCAACTAAATGCTTTCTCTCCTGTATGAATCGTCATATGCTCAGTTAGACTGCCCTTTGTGCTAAATGTTTTACCACACTCAGAGCAACTAAATGGTTTCTCTCCTGTATGAATCCTCATATGTAAAGTTATAGGACCAGTGTGGGCAAATCTTTTACCACACACAGAGCAACTAAATGGTTTCTCTCCTGTATGAATCCTCATATATAAAGTTAGAGAATTATTGTGGCTAAATCTTTTACCACACACAGAGCAACTAAATGATTTCTCTCCTGTATGAATCTTCATATGTTCAGTTAGAATGAACTTTCGGCTAAATGTTTTACCACACTCAGAGCAACTAAATGGTTTCTCACCTGTGTGAATCCTCATATGTAGAGTTAGATGGCCCTTTTGTCTAAATGTTTGACCACACTCAGAGCAACTAAATGCTTTCTCTCCTGTATGAATCCTTATATGTAAAGTTAGATGGTTCTTTTTTCTAAATATTTTACCACACACAGAGCAGCTAAATGGTTTCTCTCCTGTATGAATCCTCATATGTACAGCTAGATCCCCCTTTAGTCTAAATGTGTTACCACACTCAGAGCAACTAAATGCTTTCTTAGCAGTTTTACATTTCATATCACTTAGAGGCTGTTTGTTATTTTTTGTATTTAAACCAGACTGAGGTTCCCTGGTCTGCATCCAGTCATCTTCACTGTCTACAGTCTTGTCCTCAGTACATTGTTGTAAATGTCCATCAGGACCTGAGGTCCTGGCTGGTTGTTGTCCTCCACAATCCGCTCTGGTCTCCTCAGTCTGACTCTGATGAAGCTGTGACAACTGAGGTTTCTCTTCTTCTTCTTCACTCTTCACAGTGACAGCAGTCAATGTGAACCTGATATCAGCCTGCTCAAGTTGTTGAAGCTGCTCCCTGTCCTGATTGGTCCACGGCTCCTCCTGTTCCTCTTTAATGTGGGGGGGCTCTGGGTCCTCCTGGTCCACAAGGGGGCTCCACTGCTGCTGCTCAGGGAGAACCTCTTCTTTATTCACCATCAGATGCTGTACGTCTGCAGGACACACTGAAACACAAATACACATGTTTATAATTTCAGCGTATCCTGAAGCGTTTTAAAAACTTGTGTTGTGTCGTTTAATGTTGACTGTTATTATTTTTTGAATGATCACACTCAGGAAGCAGAGATGGTTTATAGTTGGTCTTATGACGCAGCTCGTTTAATTAGCTGGGTTAAACCAAGTGTTTCCAGGATAATTATAGTTTTAGGCCAAATAAACAATCTACGACACGAGCAGAACAGAGCGAGTGGAGGTTAGTTAGTTGGTTAAGCTGTTTTCAGACATGACCTGTGGGTTAAAACCAGAGAATTGTCTCCAGAGTTTCTCCAGGGTTTGTGTTTCACACATGAAAAACGCAGCAGAAGGTTTTCTGCACAGACTCGTTCACAGTAGTATTGTGGGAATTTTTTAGACGAAGACCAAACAACATCTTTCTCTGTAAACACTGCAAATCAAAAATGATCACAGCAGCACAACCGTGATGCACGAGTACTTGAAGCTGAAGCATCAAGGGGAGATTTCTAAAGATGAAAGTTGGAGCGAGACAGACGAGCAAGTTCTACTTTTTGTCCTAAAACAAGCATAAAATATTACGATTATTAACACGTGTAATGGAATAGGAATAGACTGGAATAGTGTTGGGATTTCAAAATCTTAGTTTCTCTGGGTGTCTGTGAGTGAAGAGGAGTATGGAAACAGAACTCTTAACAAATGAAAAAAGGGGTGGGGACAGGAGCCTTTATAAGGTCTTTAAACAAATTATTAATAATAACCTTTTTCCACTTAGTGTTTAATATTGAAATTAGCTAGAAATGATGTGCGTCAAAACGCTGGTCAGTCTCAACCTGTCTTGATAAAAGGTCTGAGTGACATTGTTATGGTTTAGTTCTTACAGCCGATAGAGCAGGAACACAACATTCTTTACTCAAGGCTAGTTTATGAAACACAACATCCAACTGTCAGGATAGGGAGAGTTGCCTAGCAACTATCAAAGAAGGAGCGTGACGGAGAGCGGCTCCTTGTAACTTCCTTGATTGACAAGAGGCGTGGGACTACGGCTGTGGACCAACTAGGGAGAACAAAATTGATTTGCGGTGACACCCCTCCAATATTTTAACCTATGTTGGGCCAGAGCCCAGCGGGGGGGCCACCAGACACTGAAGCCGAGAGGAACAAAGGGTTGTTAAACTTTGGGCGGGAAACATCCTCCTGCAGGCTCAAGAATCTCCCCCTGGTGGTGGAGAAATGTCCTGGGGTTTTCCCAGAAACCCCCGCTCAGTTCCAAGCCCCGCCCACTCAGATCCATTTCTGACACTCAATTGGCTTAAAGCCAGCATCATCCTATGACCAACTCCTCAAGGAGGAGGACCTCTCAGGTAGAACAAAACCACTGAGACCCCAATAATCGCTGCCATTTTACCCTGCTCTGAAGACAACACCAGGCCCCCTTCGGGGCCTCTCAGCTGATTCATTTGCTAACGGGGGCAACCTTAACTTTTAGTTTATCAACCAGAGTTATTTTATTTCATTTCTTTTATTTCTTTATTCAGTCGACGTTTTTATTTTCAAAAGGACTTTTGTTATTTTAACTTGAAGAGGCCGCGCACAGGAACTCGCTCGCCGGTCGAGCATCACAGACTTTCTTTCCAAATCCACAGCGGCGTTACCGCTGTTCATCCCCTGCAGAAGCGCGAGATTCATTCCGCTGAGGAGCACGAGCTCCACATCCCTGAAGAAGAAGGACGACGTTCATCTCGTCGAAGCAGCACGAGCAAATCCGCTGTTTGTCCGGTCCAGCGGCCGAAGACCGCTTGAGAGACCACGTGATTCACTGGCCCGACGCGCACGCACACCGCGAGGGTGGTACAGTAAGAGGCTTTATTGTCTGGGCAGATGTTAATCTAATACGTAGCGTATTGTTTTAATACTTGAATGTATTTGTTTTGTATGAGACCGCCGAGTCTCTAGTGTTAGCGGCGATTCGCCACTTCCGGTTTCCGGTTACGGCCTTGCGCCACAGTTTTTAAGCGCCGTGAGCAGCGTCTCCAGCTCATTGTGACCGTTTGAACAACTTTAAAGAGACTTTACCGGTCAAACCTCAGCACACAACGCCACTTGGGTGCTGAGTGGTAAAGTAAATGTAACTTGTCTCTGACGGTGCTTTTAAGAGCTTTGCTCTCTCCTTGTATGTATGCTCTCTCTCTCTCTCTCCTTCTAAACCGACCTATACACACATCCGATCTGTATTTAGAATACAGTTCATGTAACATAGTTAAATCTATATTCAGAGAGGCTGGACACATCTGGAAGCCATGCGGCCGAACGCCGAAGCAGAGACAAAGAATTCTCTTTGTCTGAAAATCCCTTGGTGTAATTCATGTGACGACCACCAGTGTGAGCTCCGGCCACATGGTGTCATTAACATAGACTCCATTTTGAATAACGCAAGTTAAACCCACCATTTTGAGTCTATTATTGCCACGCCTCCTCTCTCCCTCTCCTCCCATTCTGGCTCTAAATTCATAACGGCTCCGCCATCTTGTTTTGTAGTCAATCCGCCATTTTGAGAGTTTTTAGGCCTTGATTCCACGAATCATGATCGGCCGCCATCTTAGATGTGACGTCACCAAGTGACTGCGTCATCGCCACGCCCCCTTTTTCTCTCTCTCTCTCTCTCGCTCTCTCACACACCCACACACACACACACACACAGACACACCCACACAGACACACCCACACAGACACACATTGATAGACACAGACAGATACACACACAGATACACATAGATGAATACATGTGTTTTTCTAAATTGTGATAAGCGGCTGCTGTTGTTATCTTTGAAATATGGGAGTTTGTTAAAATGATGAATCATTAAATAACACTAACTTTATTTCACATGCATACACATAGACACACACACACACACAGAGAGACACTTTGACACAGACACACACACACACACCGAGACAGACATACATAGGTAGACCGCCGGTTTTACATGTATTTTCTGAATTGTGATAAGTGCTGCTGCTGTGTTTATCTTTGAAATATCGGAGCTTGTTAAAATGATGAATCATTGAATAACATTATAACTTTATTTCCCCTTTTTAATAAATGCTTTTGTAATTAAAGTATCTGTAGTCTGTGATTATTTGTACATATGTATGTGATTGCAGCTGGATTATGATTGCCTGTGCTCGAACTTAGTAGCCTTCACTGTTAATTAAATGATTATTAATATTAAATATTGAGATTATTGATTTGACATTTATCATTATGAGACTGATATTTATAGATTGTATCGTTGGTCCCTGTAACCAGGGTGGTGCCCCGCAACAATAAGCAATGATTACAGATTTGTATTATTCTTAATTGATAATTTTATTGTTTTCATTAATTATTTTAACTATTATTAATGGATAACCGTATCATTTCTAATTAAATGTGTTACATTTCTTAATTAATAGCTTTATCATTTTTGATTATTTTTAAGAAATAATTGTTATTTTAATAATCATATTTCATGATTATTAATAATTAGCCAACGTCAATTCTACTCCTACTATTGCACAACACCTATCACATTAAACCTACTGTTATAATTATTACGAACGCTTTCTGTTCTGCGCCATTATTGTCTACCCCGTGCTAACTGATTGAGCCGAGGCTGTCAATGAATGCCGGCTATGCCTGTTAAACTTTCATTGCTTCTAAATAAATACTTGATGGAACCAAACCATTGGATTGGCTCTTCTCATATTTTGATAAACAAACACGGCGACAATAGCAGGGATCATCTTAACTGCACAACTCCAGTGACTGAATCAATCTACGTTGTAAACCAGTTTTAGTACTTGAATTAAACCGTGATTCTCCAGTTGCTGTCTAGCAACTATGTCTAGCGCTGCTATGACATACAGGGATATAGTGTTCTTTGTGTCACAGCAATCGTTTGAAATCAAGCATCTCAAAAAAAGGGTCTATTGTTATTTATATGACACAACAGGGATGTAGAAATTAAACTTATTTTAAAATATGCCAGTATATGCCTAAGTGTCTTTGCCAAGATACTGAACCCCTAAATGGCCCCTCATAAATGTGTACTAAAAATGTTAGTCGCTTTGGACAAAAGCGTCAGCTAAATGACTTGTAATGTGATGTAATGTGTCTGTTTTTCAGGATGAGACGAAGCAGTCCGGAGGACTTTTGACACACAAGGAGCCAAAATGCATGAACACCCCAGACGTGTGCTGAGCTTTCTAACAGCATCTTGCAGATTATTATAAAGGACATGTGACCCCTGGCTGCAGTGGAGGGTCAAAGCTCCTAATCCTTCTATCTACACATTTCATCAATTTAACCAGCCAGACATTGTTTTAAACGTATCATTCCCTGTTAGTTTGATCAAGTCATGTTAGCAGAGCTGATTCTACCTAACGTTAGCCCGTGAGCGGCTCCTCCAGGGACTTACCAACTCTGTGATGCTGGAGTTCGGGCTTCATCACAGCATCCAGCAGCCTCCTCAGGCGGTAGATCTCCTGCTCTGACCAATCTAACTGCTCCATTCTGTCTTCATACACCGCCACGGTTTCCTCAAACACTGTGACGATCTCCTCAGCCGCCGCCGTTAGCCGCTCGGTTAGCATCGCTCTCAGCGTCGGGACTTGAGCCGTTTCTCCTCCTTTCTCCACCTGCAGCATAAAGTCTTCAGCGGCAGCGCTGATCCGCTCATGTACAGACACCCGCAGCAGCTGCACGTCGCACATGTTCCTCCTCTTTGCGCACTTTGAGTCTTGGAGCGAACAAGAATATACAGAGGCTGTGGCGTCATACATCCGCTTCTGTGAGGACAGCTGTATTCCAACACGCACCAGGGTGAGTCACAAGGACTGGTTAACAGCTAAACTCAAGCAGGTTATTTAGAGAAGGAGGTGGCCCTTAAGAGTGGGGACAAGGATAGGTTCAGACTCGTTTGGCAAGGAGATTAAAGAGGACAAAAGAAAGTACTTGAAGAAGCTGGAAAGACCTCGTCTGTCTGGAAAGGCCTTCAGGTGATCACCATTTGCAAAACCAAGTCCCCCCACTGTGTGGAAGACCTTAAACGTGCAAACGACCTGAATGCTTTCTTTTGCAGATTCAACAGACAATGAACCAGTCCTAACCCTACCCCGCATTCCTCATCCACAGTTATCACACCTCTTCTTCCCAGCCTGGACAAAGACAATAACCCCCCCAAACACACACACACACACACACACATAAACACACACAAAATTGTCCCAGATTGCCCCCTCCCCATGTCAGACACAACCCTGTGCATAACTATGAGGGGCCGTGAGGGACATTATTCAGAATACCCTCTCACACATACTACTGAAAAGCTCTCACAAACACATATGAAATGCTCTCACACACACAACTGAAACGCTCTCACACACACTACTGAAAAACTATACTCTCTCACACACACTACTGAAATGCTCTCACACACACTACTGAAAAACTATACGCTCTCACACACACTACTGAAATGCTCTCACACACACTACTGAAATGCTCTCACACACACACTACTGAAATGCTCTCACACACACTACTGAAATGCTTTCGCACACACTACTGAAATGCTCTCGCACACACTACTGAAAAGCTCTCACACACACTACTGAAATGCTCTCACACAGACTAGTGAAAAGCTCTCACACACACTACTGAAAAGCTCTCATACACAATAGTGAAATGTGCTCATATACACAACTGAAATGCTCTTGCATAGTATTGTGGAATATAACTGTGAATGATATTCGTTCACAAGTAATAATTACAGGTTTTGTTATTTTAACTTTCTTGTACTTTACTTACAGTTCAGTGAAGCGTAATTGCAGTGTTGCCATAGTTACTTTGAAAAAGTAACTTAGTTACTTTACAAGTTACTTGATTTTAAAAGTAACTAAGTTAGATTACAAGTTACTTGATTTTAAAAGTAACTAAGTTAGATTACAAGTTACTTTATTAGTTACATTCAGCAGCTGCCGACAACACCCCCGCCGCCTCAACATAAAAATGACAACCGGTTTGGCCAACACTAACTTTATTAGACACCGCCGGAGGCCCCCCCCCCCCGCGCCAACGGAGGGTTCCCCTAACGGGCGCTGTAGCTGAGGTGATCCGCGAGAAGAGCCCGACACACGTCCAGAGTCGCTGTCGCCGACCGTCGTACCCGGTCCCCTCCAACCGGTCCCCGCCTTCCGCAGCGCCGACGGACACCGCCCCGCGGCATACTATAAGGAAAGCCCCCGCACCGCGGACGAGCACCTCCCCCCATAAAAAAACGTCGAGGAGTGCCGCACACCGAGCCTCCGGCGGCGTGGTGAGGAGGGCGACGGGGCGACTGCTCCCCCAGCCGCAGGACATGCCCAGCGGGCTAACCACAAATACCGAAATAGTAACGCAAGGTGACTTGGACAAGTAACTTTAATCTGATTACTGGTTTGGAAATAGTAACGCGTTAGATTACTCGTTACTGAAAAAAGCGGTCAGATTAGAGTAACGCGTTACTAAGTAGCGCGTTACCGGCATCACTGCGTAATTGTTTGCAGTGATAATTAAATGCTAGTGTGATAATAAATGACCATTTCAAATCATCCAAACTGATGGGCATTTATTTGAGTTCTTGTGATAATGTCACCCCGACATGCTCCGCGGCACTCACAAGCCCCCAAAGCCCATCACGAACTCTAACCCTTACATATTATTTGGTTATTCAGTATGGCCTTGTTTTGTCTGTTTTTGCCTGTTATTCATTCAATTTGATAATTTGAGTTAGTTTGTTGACAAAAATAAATATATCAGTTGAAAATATCCTACTGTGCTTTTTTATTTATTATTATTATTATTTTTAATTTCATAAATAATTTTGGGCGATGGGTGCCCTTTTTGGAGGGTTTGAACCGCTGCCCCCCAAAATGTATGTGCACGTGCCTGCTCCGCGGAGATGTTGACGGTGAAGCCTGTGGAGCTTACCGGCCTCCCCGGAGGGGCCGGCCAGCACCGCGGCGTGGTCAACTGAAATGCTTGTGGGCGCCGCTGAGCAGTGTTTCGGGTGCGGAGAGGAGGGACACACGGTGAGAGCCTGTCCGAGGCGGAGTGACCCTGCTCCGCCCGGTCCTGATAAAGCTACGAGTGCTGGGGCCCCCGCTGGTCTTCCGGCTGGTCCTCTGGCACCGGAGCGACGCGACCTGCCAGCACCGCGTGGGGGCCGGCCGGGCAGCGGGTCCCCGCAGCGGGTCCCCGTCGCTCCGGTGCCGGAGGATCAGCAGGGGACCCGCCCCAGCGCTCGTAGCCGCATCAGGACCGGGCAGAGCCGGGTCACTCCGCTTCGGACCGTGTGTCCTTCCTCACCGCAACCGAAACACTGCTACGCGGCGCTCACAAGCCCCCCCCCTCCTCACATAACTATCCTTGATCACCTTGTGATATTCTGAATAATGTCCCTCACGGCCCCTCATACATAACACTGACTGTGGTTCACACACACACACACTTTTTTTTTAATAATCATATTTCATGATTTTTAATAATTAGCCAACGTCAAGTCTACTACTATTGCACAACATTAGGAACTAACTGACCTCACCCAAAAACCACTGTATGAGCCAAACCTGGAACACACTGTACTGGTGACCCAGAAAGTGAGGCCCGACCAGGAGGAATCTGTCATAGATCCACACCCTCACATCGTAAATCTACTTTACTCTATTGATACATTTAGAAAATCAGGCCTCAGAGGATCGGGAAGATTCAGACTTGCATTAATGTGGTCGGATCAGGGTCAAATCTGAATGGACCAGGTTCTGGCTTAATCAAGTCGGTCGGGATCAACCCCCTTTAAATGTGACTGGGTGGTTCTCATGTTAATGTGCTGGAATGGACTGGTCTGCATTTGGTATTAACCAGATGTTTCCCCAGATGAAGCTCGTCCTGCACTCAAAGTCCGATGTCTTCATCTCGTGAGTCAACAGAACCACGACAGAGACGACACGTTAAAGAGACGTGTGTGGAGCAATAACCAGAAGAGGTCAACACTGTAACTGTGTTTATTTCACCACAATATTTCTAACAATCAGGTTTCAAGTTTTCAATTTACATTTGTCAGTAATTAAAATACAAGAACTGAGCAGGAAAAACACTTCAACATCATCCAGTGATAATAAACATGCATCACATGCACTCACATGCAAACAGCCACTGAAGCAGAGTGAGCTGCCTCACACATCAACAAAGAGGAAAACAACAAAGCGCCATCCAGTGGCTGAAAATACAAATGTGCAGGGAAGATAAAACCATCATGTGAAAACTAACAGCTGGAGGTAAAAGGAACTTTCTCACTAGATATATTTATATATATATATATATATATGTATATATATATATAGATAGGTAGATATAATTTCAACAGTCTACACAGTTCAGTAAAGATCTCTTTAAAGCAACACTATGTAACTGTTACTGAAGAACAGCGCCCCCTGCAGCCACATGTGATGACTAACTCTTTTTGACATGATCACACTCAAACATCAGACTCACTCTAATCAAGCTGCTGCTTTAAGGTAAAGAAAATATCAAAATGTTGCTTTAACAACAGATGAGAAAAAACTCTCCCTGGTCTCAAGCCCCTTTTCCACTCGTTAGACTGGTTTTTAAAACCCACCTACATAATAACAACAGCAGTAAAACAATGTCCTCATGTCAGTAAAAGCTGATTTGCAGACTCCTAATGCCAGGATAACAAAGAAAATGCTCACGGAGCTGGGACTAATCGATGTATGGAGGGACTTCCACCTAAAAGAAAAACAATTTACATTCTGTTCAGCAAGTAAAGGGGTATACTCAAGAGTTGACATTTGTTTTACTTACAACTCAGACAGACACAGACTAAAAGATTGTAGGATAGGGGTCAGATACATATCTGACCACTCAGCTGTTTATTTAACTGTGCATTTGGGTTAGGGTATATAATTAAATTCACTCCTCTATTCCTGGCTGCGTTCTCATGATGTGTCTGTCTCCCTCCCCTGCAGCTGGGGTTTTATCCATTTAATACATTTACAAATGTGTTAGACTCAAATTCACTTATTTGGGGAATCTCAACACGTCAGCTGACATTCCCAGGATAAGTGAATTTGAGTCCAACACATTTTTTCCCTTAAAATGTAATAATAGCATAATATTATGTGGGGTAATGATCAAGTGGGTTGTGTGGAACTCAGGCTAATGATTTCTGTTGTTTTTTATGACCCAGGACCAGGACCAGGACCCAGCAGCACCAGCAGCACCACCACCAGCCTTGTCAGGCCATGTGCTGAAGAGGGATTTTCTTTTAAATGGAAAAATAACATTAATTCCGGTAATTTAACTTTCTGGGAAGATGTGAGGGACCCAGACTCGTGACCTCAGATGCTTTTTTCTATTTTTAAACATTAATTCTAGAATTTCATCACTTGTGATGAAAAATCCACAGTGGGTTGACTCCCACTTCATGCCCAGAAAAGTGCACTAAAATCGGCCTGGGAAGAGGGGCTGAAACCCTGGAACTGGCAGGCAACCCCCGTATATAATTAAATTCACTCCTCTATTCCTGGCTGCGTTCTCACGATGTGTCTGTCTCCCTCCCCTGCAGCTGGGTCTTATCCATTTAATACATTTACAAATGTGTTAGACTCAAATTCACTTATTTGGGGAATCTCAACACGTCAGCTGACATTCCCAGGATAAGTGAATTTGAGTCTAACACATTTTTTCCCTTAAAATGTAATAATAGCATAATATTATGTGGGGTAATGGTCAAGTGGGTTGTGTGGAACTCAGGCTAATGATTTTTTTTTTTTTTTTATGATGCTCTTATCCATTTAATACATTTAAAAATGTGTTAGACTAAAATTGACTTACTTATTCGGCCAGTTCAGAGAAGAAAACCCACAAAATAGAACCGGAGTCCTATTCCATTATTCCTAGCTGCGGTATTCAGGCGACCGGGCCTGCTTTGAACACTCAGTTTTTTCAGAGTAAACGCTTCGGACCCCGCGGGACACTCAGCTAAGAGCATCGAGGGGGCGCCGAGAGGCAGGGGCTGGGACAGACGGTAGCTCGCCTCGCGGCGGACCGTCAGCTCGATCCCGAGGTCCAACTACAAGCTTTTTAACTGCAGCAACTTTAAGATACGCTATTGGAGCTGGAATTACCGCGGCTGCTGGCACCAGACTTGCCCTCCAATGGATCCTCGTTAAAGGATTTAAAGTGTACTCATTCCAATTACAGGGCCTCGAAAGAGTCCTGTATTGTTATTTTTCGTCACTACCTCCCCGAGTCGGGAGTGGGTAATTTGCGCGCCTGCTGCCTTCCTTGGATGTGGTAGCCGTTTCTCAGGCTCCCTCTCCGGAATCGAACCCTGATTCCCCGTTACCCGTGGTCACCATGGTAGGCACAAAAAGTACCATCGAAAGTTGATAGGGCAGACATTCGAATGAGACGTCGCCGCCACGAGGGCCAGCGATCAGCTCAAGGTTATCTAGAGTCACCAAAGCGGCCGGGGCACCCCGTGAGGAGCACCCCGCATGGGTTTTGGGTCTGATAAATGCACACGTCCCCGGAGGTCAGCGCCCGTTGGCATGTATTAGCTCTGGAATTGCCACAGTTATCCAAGTAACATGAGAGCGATCAAAGGAGCTCTGCTTCGGCTGATCGGCTCGTTGCTCCCTCACTGCGAGCTAAACACTCATCAAAAACACGACTGTTTGCGGGCCTGTCTCCTAAATGGTGGAATGAGCTCCCCATTGACATCCGGACATCAGAAAGTTTACACATCTTCCGCCGAAAACTAAAAACATACCTCTTCCGACTTAACCTTGAATAAAAAATAAAATTAAAAATTAAAAAAAACACACTAACAACTTTTGAAACTAACACTTTAGTAGCACTTAAATGGCACTTACTTATAGCACTTTGTAGTTTTGCTTTATTTTGAAGAAATTGTACTTTCTTGATTCTTGTCGTCCTTGGTATGTACCCTCGGGTTTGAATGCACTTATTGTAAGTCGCTTTGGATAAAAGCGTCAGCTAAATGAAATGTAATGTAATGTAATAACTGATTTAATGAGCCATTCGCAGTTTCACTGTACCGGCCGTGTGTACTTAAACTTGCATGGCTTAATCTTTGAGACAAGCATATGCTACTGGCAGGATCAACCAGGTAGCCCTCTATCAAGCGGAGACAACAACCACCACAGCAGTGAACAACCAACCCACTGTGATGTGTGCTGCGCATCACCGTGAGCCCCAATATGGAGCACTATTTTCGGATAGATAATCAGCTAGGCTCCGGTCTGAGGCTATCCCTGGCTGCGTTTTCATGATGTGTCTGTCTCCCTTCCCTGCAGCAACTCCAGCAGTTGTCTATTAAAAGTTGCTGAAGTCAATGTGCATTTCAGATCATTATATACATATATATGTATAAATAGATAGATAGATACATTTCACTCATCTGACACTTGGAATATTGTCACTCATCTTTTGGAGGAAGATATGAATGAAGCGGTTCAGTTGTTTTGTTTATAGTTTAGCATGTTTTTTTTAAATGTTCAATGTTTTTGTTTATTTGAATTCTTGTTCTTTGTCACCACACTGACTCCAGCAGTCATTTTTCCAGGAATAAAAACACTGTTCCAATTGTATTTGCGTCTTTATTTTAAGAAAAAACATATAAATACATTACAAAACAATGTAAATAATGTAGACATTTCTTCTTTGGCCACAAAACCTCACTTAAAGCTACACAAGCTAGCACAAGTATTAATTCTGTGTAATAAGCTCTCCCAGAGCATCTGGGACTAGCCAAGACACATCTGTAACATTTCACTAGTCCAGGACATGGCCGATGCCCTGTAGGCTTTTGGAGTCCTCATCCCTATCATTCAAGAGTTCCTTTGAAAGAATTAGAGAGCAACACTTCTTGTTTTGGAGAAATCTTCCTGGTTGCAAGGAAAAGAGTCACACGTCTCTTCTCTCCATCCATTTCAAAGGTGCAATGTTTGGGCTTTACATTTGCATTTTTACTACAGTACTTGATCAATATGCCTAGAGGCTGCTTTTTAGAGTGGCATTGACAGCTGCTCACTTGCTGACCATCACTATTTGTGACAACAGCCCTATGGAAGTCACACACCACTTCACCAACACAAAAGCTGCAATTTGCCATGATCCTTGTGCCCGTCCCTTCCGAGTGTTGGATACAAAGTCCTTTCCATTTTTGCTTCTTCACATTTCTCTGCATCCGTTTGCAGTCCATGATGTTAATAGCAGCTCGACGTTCGTTTTACCATCCATGGCTGCTTTTCAACCCATTCTTGGAGATGCTTATGTGTTGGCTGACGCCAAAGGAAATGTGCTGTGAAAAAACAGTTGTGTTAGTCATGAATACATTAATTGACAACTTTGAATTTGTAATTGTTTTTCATGAAAATGACGTAAGATGTGGAAAGAAAATACTCACAGCGAAAAGATTCTTGTCGCATGTTCCACTGCATCTTCTCCCAACGTTCATAAGCCTTTCGCCAAGAAGACTCCTCTACTATAACAGCTCCCGTTTCGGTTTAGGCCCATCCATTGTCACAGGCCACTTTTTAAGTAAGTTGTCAAATGACGGATTCGAATCCGACTTGGCAACAGTAGCAGAACGGGTGGTTCTGCCTGGATTGCTGCTTCCTGTACTCTCCCCGGAAGACTCACAGTCGTTTCCCTCGCCTGAAGGATCGGAGCTGGTTTCATCCCCTGAAGATGACGTTGTCGAAGGAACCATGCCTTTCAAAATGTGTATACCCTTTACAAGCTGTCCAGGTGTGGGGTAGCGGTAATGCTGCTCTGCTACCGCATTTGAATGGGTAAGGTAGCCCGCCACCAATGTTTTTGCAGAATCGCTCATATCCTTGGTGCTCTTCTCAAAGACTCTGCGTACCACCTTGCTGCTCACTGCCGGGACATTGAACTTTTTTTGCAACCGTGCAATGTCATTGGTGGTCCGGTGAACCCCCTTCCCTGTGCTGGAAAGGAAGAATAAATCTTTTGGATCCTCGTCGTCCCCTTCCGGCTCTCTGGAAGACTGGCCGCAACCGTCTGTAGTAGATATCAAACCACTGTTGGACAAAAGAAAGTACATTGATAGGAGAAAAATAAATTAATTATGCTACTTTCAGCTGTAATAGAATTCAGGCAGGAATTGTGGTGAACTTACTTGCTCCTGCTCCTGTGAAAGCGCAAACGAGGCCAGTTGTGTTGCTGCAGTCTTGTGCTCCTTTACCGCAATCACCCAACGTGGATGACCTGTCTCCGGTGAAAGTTCTTTGAACCTTGATAACCACTCACTCACAGTCATGTTTTCCACCACACTCGGCCGTTGCATGTGTCCTAGAACCACAACAGCCTCAAGGTAGTACAACACAATCTGGTTATCGCTCGAATCCAATGTGGCAGGATCCTCTTCAGACAGTGCATCCAAACATGCCAAGAATCTATCCTTGGCCTCCACCAAAACAGCATGACAGTCTTGTGTTGACAACTGATTTTCGTTCAGCATCCACTCATGCCTGTGAGAAAAAAAAAGGTGTGATATGAGACATATGACTTATGAAGTCAGAAGTGAAACTCAGTTAATGGCACCAGTATCAAATGTGATAACAAATCACATTGCAGCAGGCAGAGAAAAGATTACCAGGTATTGACCATTTATATGGGTACAATGAAACAAACCTTTGGTTGAGGATCTCCTTCCTTGCTTGCTTGCCCAGTATCGGCATCATCTGGCTGAGGAGCTGAGTGAAACATTTGGCCTCTTCATGGAGCTGCTTATCCGTATTTATCAGGTTGGTTGTGTCCGTGTGGAATTTCAGGAATCTTTTCAAGCTCTTGAGGTAATTTATCTGTGTTCTATTCTTCAGAGTAGCAGAGGTTTTAGTGAGGAACGTTTTGACTTTTTCTTTCTCATAAACAAACTGCAAGGAAACGTCCTCTTTGTTAGCAAAATATAGATACCGAGAGACGTTTTCAACCTGAAAATAAAAGACATCATGTTCAGTGACCTTCTAGCAATGACTGTTTTGCTTCATATAAATGCGTATAAAGGTTCTCAGAAAAAGTGTTAAACATTTATTGGTCCTTACCTCCTGTTTGTAATTTCGAATCTTTTTGTCTTTTTTCAGGTCTATGGCAAAATCTTTGAGAAGTGGGTGGCTCAGAGGATGTCTGTCGTAAAGGCCTTTCTCATACATTTCTTGCTTGCTTGCTTTTTTGAGCAAACTTTCTTGTTCGAGTGCCAACAGGGGCCTCGTCAGCCATGTCACCCCCTTCATTGTTAGAAGTCGGTCTAGTGGATGGTCCAGCTTTAGCATCTGTATTGGATAGTGTCTGAGCAGCTAAAGGCTCAGCATTGGCCTGAGAGTCGGGTATGCCACGTATAACCATGTGTCGATTTTTCAGCTCCTCAACCAGTCTGTCAATAAGAAAACAAGATATTTGAAAATATCAGTATATACAAATTCTTATCAAAAAAAAAGGAGCAAGATAACGTTCTGGAAGCCACTTACCTTTGGATTGGATCTTCATTTGACATGATTTCAGTGAGGTTTGAATAATTGAAAATTCTGCCTTCCTTAAGGATCTCGCTTGCTTCTTTCTTGGCATTTTCAACAATGGCTTGTATATCTTCCCTCGAGCCATCTTTCATGCATACCCTCGTCAAATGGACAGACAGGATATCTTGTGTTTTGGAACAAGCAGGACATAGCAAATAGTGCCTGTTTGGAGCTTTCCTTGTAAAAGAAAAGAAAAGGCATGATTAACTTTTTTTAGTTTAACTCTACAGGCTATAAATAATTCCAAACATGTATTTATAAAACAGAAAAACATTAAAAATTCCTTACCGTGGAGCCATTTGTCAAACTGAGATAGGTCAGTGAAGATGAAGCAATAACAATTGGTTTTGTTTGTATCCAGCAGTTGAGGGGAGGCTCTCCAGAGTGAATTACAGCTGGAAAGCCCAATACTTATACACAGATGAGACAGGGAATGTTGATGGGTGGAGCTACAACAAAATACTGGGTGCAAACAAAGGTGGCCTGCTTTTCATATCAAATAAAAGTGATAATTCTTAAGAGAACCCTCAAACAAAGGGTGCATGGTATTCCCTTAAAATAAACACTTTTTTTGAGAATCTTCTGAATACAAACAAACAAATGTCAAAGATCAAGGTCTCTCAGGTAGAAAGACCTTCTCTTGCATATGTCCATTCTTTCCAGGCTCAAAATTGTTTTTCTGTAAAGTTTCATCAAACACTGTGAGCCACACAGCCCCCACCCTGAGTGCTCACCCAGGGTCATTCACACACAGTCATTGCCACAACAGAAGTGTGAAGTGAGTTACACATCCTTTGTTATTGTTAATGACCCCGCCTTTCACAAAAAGCACAGCACAACACGCCCGCCGGTCCAACAACATTCCTCCAGCCAAGAAATATGAATGGAACTGAGGAATTATATCTATCAAGCTACCCCAAAGAGAAACACTTATTTATAAACTTTTCAAAATTAATTCCCCTGTTTGAGGAAACTTTACAGAAAAACTATTTTGAGCCTGGAAAGAATGGACATATGCAAGAGAAGGTTTGATTTGAATAGCAGGCCACCCTAGCAGGGTTCAATGGTGGATCGCATACACTAACCAACCAGCACCCAGTATTTTGTTGTAGCTCCACCCATCAACATTCCCTGTCCCATCTGTGTATAAGTATTGGGCTTTCCAGCTGTAATTCACTCTGGAGAACCTTTCCTCAACTGCTGGACTGGAGAATCATCCCTCAACTGCTGGATACAAACAAAACCAATTGTTATTGCTTCATCTTCACTGACCTATCTCAGTTTGACAAATGGCTCCAAGGTAAGAAATATTTAAAGTTTTCCTTAATAGCATTGATACAGTGGTGGGAGGTAGATTACTTAAGTAGATTTTTCACATATCTGTACTTTACTTGAGTATTTATTTTCCTGACGACTTTTTACTTTCACATTAGAAAATTTGTACATAAATTTCTGTACTCTCTATTTATCTATTCTCATAACTGGACGTGTCCAGTGATTTTTTTCCTAGCACTGTGCAGGTTGTTAACCAAAGAGGAAAACTATCCTATTTTTTGTGCCTAGAACTTGTTTCCTTTAGCTGACTTATCACAAGGGGTATTGTGTATCACTCCTGCTACTGATTAGAAAACGAAAACGTCCATTTATAGTGATATTTACAGAATTGTTTAGCAGTTACACTGTGGTCTATTAGTGGTCTTAGGCAGACACAAGAGACAATTGTTTATTACTATGTTCGTTCTTTGTTGTCCCTAGAAGTTCAGATGCACTAGTCTATTACTATTTGAACCTCAGGTACGATATCTGTACTTTCACTCAAGTATGGCATTCAAGTACTTTATACACCACTGATGTATTACCATGTGTAACCATTGTACAACTTTTGTTGTAATGACGTATGGATTAATGTATTTATTTTCTTTTTCCAGGAAATCAAGCAGACACTGGCTCCTCTGTCCAGTTTGTATGAAGACCCAAGAATCCCTAAGCTGTCACCTGCGCAGATCATGCATGAAGGAATCAGAAGAATCAGACAGAGAAGAGGTGGTTGAAAAGGCCAAGAGTGACGTGTTGGACCTCCTGAAGACTGGACGGGCTTTTAGCTATCAAGTTCTTAGCCGCATTGTCTCATCTTCAAATCCACTCAAAAGACTGATTGTGGAGCTGAAAAGTCATCACTTGTTTGTGACCGGAGAGCCTACACCTTTGCCCCAAGGGAATCAAAGGTTGGTCGCAGAAACTGGTGAGCCATCCGGAGAGGCAGGGTCATCTGACGTGGAATCTGCCAGCAGCGGTGAACTGTTTCAATGTAACCGGGAAACAGCTTACAAGGCCAGAACCTCATTGAAGAAAGCGAACGAAATGGGGATTCTGGAAAAGCATTCTATAGATCATCCACTGCTTCAGGGCTTTGCCGAACACCTACGGGTCAATTTGGAAAATACGAGGTACAAACAGGAGGTTGAGACTGTTTCTCGGTACCTTTATTATGCCAACCCTGTCGAACCATCCTTGAAGTTTGTCAGGGACAGAGAGAAGCTCTTAAGCTACACAAGAAAACAGTCGGAGGCAAACTACAGGGCAAAGACTTCAGTCAATTACCTAAAGTGCTTGAAAAGGTTGGTACTTTTGTTTTATTATGATGTCAACAGTTTACACTATACACATAAATACTTGTTATTGCATGTACATAACTTAACTTAAATCCATCTCCTTCCTCCTTACAGATTCTTGGATTACAACACTGCATTGACCAATCTGAGAAAGGATGACAAGGCGCTCTACAATGACTGCGTTGATTTCGTGGATTACATTGGCTCTGTGCAGAGTATGCTCTCTAAGCAAGTGAGCAAAGAGATTGTATCCAAGAGGCATGCCATGTTAATGGATAAAGATGTTCTTAGTCCTCGTGACTGCTGGGCCATTTTTGAGAAAGCTGAGGAAGGATTTTTGAACATCATGAATCAACTTGGTGACAGCTCTACCCCCCCCCTGGCGGCTTCTCAGTGCATATTTGTGCTGTACTATCTGGAGGCAATCGTCATACTGAAGCACTGCCAAAGGCCATGTGTGGTGGAGAACATGAAGGTGAGTGTTACTGTCCTCTATTGATAGATTTCCCTTGACAGTTTAGCCATTACATTTACTAATCAATGGCATATCCTCATTTTCTACAGGTCGCCGAATGGCTTGGGCGGAAACAAGAAGCGGAACATACAATCATATATGCAGCAAATTTTGCGGTTGGAATTGCCCTGTCGAAGCAGGAGGAGGAGTGGTTTGAAAAGTACTACACAAGAGTGCGACCACAACACCTTGCTGCCAAAGGGAAACGCAAGCGGGACGAACGGAATGACAAGGATGGTGATGAATTCTTCTTTGTCTCCTCAACGGGGAAGAAAATCAACAACCCAACCTCTGACCTGGACCGCCTGCATGAAAAGCACAACCTCCCCCATGTGAACAGCCAGACTGTGCGGAGAACATTTGAGACGGAAGCTAACCACTTGGATGAGCCAAAGAAGGCATTGGTGGCTGGCTACCTGGCCCATTCTGTCCACACAGCTGCAAAACACTATCGATTGAAAAATCGGCGGGCAGTTGTGGAGGGCGCTGATCTATTGGCCAAGATGGTTGAGGTGTCAAGGTGAGCATATTTTATATTTGTCAAGACAATGCCAACATAGTCAAGCACACCATTATCTATAATGAACGCACTTGTTTTTCTTCTAATCTCACTATTTTTCATTTTTATGTAGTGCCAGGCCTTCCGGAGAAGGCAACAGTCATGAGCCGTTTGGAGAAGGGCCTATTCATCCGTCTGATGAGTCTTCCAACCATGGTGACCATTGTGCTGACCTTTCATTGAAACAGCCAGTGATACATTTGCACAAGCTTCCAGGGGAAAATGAAAAGGTCAGGTTCCATGAGGCACTCAATCAACTCCTGAAAAAACACCCTGTTACACTGAGTGGGAAACAGCCACAAGTGAAAGAGCGCAGGAATGTCTCTCAAGACTGGGAGCAGAAGCTTTACACACGCTGGAGGGCGATTCAATTTGAAAAGCGTGTAAACCATACCCGTGGTGAGTACTTATTATTTAATTTTTGAGTATGTATTATTATTTATTTATATTTAACATTACTTTCAAGTAAGACTGATCGCACAAATCAAAGATTTCAATTATTGTATTCATGACTAACAAAACTTGTTATTTATTTTTGACAGAACAATTCAGTCGGCGTATGCCAGCCAAAGACCGAGTCGACGCATGGGTACGAAAGCAGGGATGGAAGGGGATGACTGCCAACATAGGCAGTGCAGTTATCGACAACTGGGCACCATCTGGATCTGTTGACCGTATCATGGACAGCAAACAGATCCAGACAATGGTGAAAACACAGCAGTGGAAAGGACTTTACATTCAGGATTTCAACGAAAGGGGCAGAGGGATCATTACGACCCGCACATTTGAGGCTGGTGAGGTTGTCTGCGACTACCATGGAACTGTTGTTAGCAGAAAGAAGGGCGAGAAAATTAACAAAATCACCAATGAAAAGGAGACTGGCTATATCTTCTTTTTCTGGAACAGCAAAGGACAGGCAATGTGCATTGATGCCCACTCAGAGACTTGTCATTGCCACCCTGGGATGCAGACGGTTGGCAGGCTGATCAATCACTCCAAAAGAAAATCCAACATAAGGCCCATGCATTTTGCTGTTGACATGGATGGAGAAGAAAAGGATATCATCCTTTTCCTCGCAAACAGGACTTTACTGGTGGATGAGGAAGTTATGTTTGACTATGGAGTCAACAAGAACTCTTTTAACAGAGAGGGTGCAAGTTGTGAATGGCTCGACGACTAGCAAATATTGTCTCTGTACTTTTAAAACACAATTACAGTAAAGTGTTTTGATGCTAATACAAATAATTTGCTGTACTCTTCATCTTCTCATAATATTTCAACTCATTTTAAGCATTCAGTATGGGGGGCCTGGCTGGCAGGGGGGCATTGTTGCAGACACCTGAGTGTTCATGTCACTTTCCTGCTTATTTATTTAATTTTCAAGAATAAAAACAGTGTTCCAACTGTATATACGTCTTTACGTCTTTATTTTAAGAAAAAAAATGTTTTCCATTATTGTACAATACAAAACAGTGTAAATAATGTCGACATTTATAATTTATTTTTTACATTTGCATACACACTGTTCGCCATGTCCTGAAGAGGGATTTTCTTTTAAATGGAAAAATAACATTAATTTCGGTAAGTTAACTTTCTGGGAAGATGTGAGTGACCCAGACTCGTGACCTCAGATGCTTTTTTCTATTTTTAAACATTAATTCTAGAATTTCATCACTTGTGATGAAAAATCCACAGTGGGTTGACTCCCACTTCATGCCCAGAAAAGTGCACTAAAATCGGCCTGGGAAGAGGGGCTGAAACCCTGGAACTGGCAGGCAACCCCCGTATATAATTAAATTCACTCCTAGGAAGTTTTAAGACTAAAAAAAGTGGTGCTCAGAGCAAAGAGACAACTGAGCAGTGATGGACAGGAATGTTTGTATTAATTAATTTATTGTTTTCTGTTTCAAACATTTTAATCAACATGGATGTTTTTAAAGTTGGGGTTTTAAACGTGAACGGTGCAAGAGATAAAAAGAAAATAACTTGTATTTATGAAACTATGAAAATGAAAAAAATTGATGTAATGTTTTTACAAGAAACGCATAGTGATTTTAATGGATGGTGTCTTACATCATGGTGTGAGACTTGCTTCATGGTGTAATCATACCTTCTTTTTGGGCCAAGGCAAAACACCCACACTCTCTTGGATCTCCTCAGATTGTATAAATAGTTCAGCTTTGCAACCGGTACATTTGGTATAGGCATAGGCGCGGAGGCATAGAAATGTTCCAGCTGAGAAATCAAAGGAATCTTAAACATCATAGCAATCAATGACACTGTGACATTAAAGCCAACTGACTACAAAATAGAATTACTTGACTAAGGAAATCCTTTGTAGTTTAAAAACTTTCTCCCAAATTGATTTTATTCGTTTGAAGGAGTTTCCATTTACTTAAATTGTACTGGATTCGGCTACAATGCTTTTTACCCCTAAAACTCCAAATGGGATCTACATTTGACTGTTTTTATTCCAGAAAAATATTTTATAAGTATTTACACAAGCGTGCGGCCAGTGCGTCAAGGCCTGGTGCAAAGCGGGAGGGAGGAGGAGAAAACAAAGGAGCGGAGGAAAGTGCAGAGCAAGGGGAGAAAATAACTGAACGAAAGACAAAAAAACAGAACGAAAAAAGCACGGACTGCGGAGAACGGGACAGCACGGCGCGGCAGTCAGCTGCCGAGCTTAGCTCCGTAAGAGAAACACAGAGCGGCGCGACTTCGACAGACTGCAGACCAGGCCCTAGATCCAAAAGCACTCGACTCAGAATCAGACAAGGACTTGGCGATGAAAATGACACAAATAAGGAGAAGACAAAACACGGAGAGGCAGCACAGAATTAACAAGAAGAGTAAATCTAAGAACAAAAAATGAAAATCAGGATAATGGCAACCGTCACCTCATTTAATGCCCAAAGGCTACGCAAGAAAAGGAAAAGACAACAAATATTGGAAATTATCAAATATGGCATATTATGTGTACAGGAAACACTGGGTAGAGGAGTGTATGAGGGAGATCGAGAAGGAGTGGATGGGAGGCCAGGCCGGCCCTAGCACATTTGGCGCTCTAGGCAAGCTTCACTCCTGGCGCCCCTCCCCCAAAAAAACCCAATATTTTTTCGAAACGATTTCCACGAAAACTTAATGTAAAATTATTTCTTTCTTTGTCGAAGTTGCTTGGACACACATACTCTAACCATAAGCCTCAATGTGCTAGCATGTTCTGACAACACCAAGGAGCCAGTACCACTTCCGTTTTTACGATTTTTGGCAAATTTTACCCTAATGTTAGATTTATTTTTTTAATGTCAAACTATTGGTTGGAGATATATGTTGCGGTGCCGAAGATTGATACCAAAGCAACTAAGTATATCTGTAGAATACAGCATGAATGCAGCAGCAGTAACGACACAGAGCCTTCAGTTCCTCATCTGGACTGCATCTTATTCAAATTAAACACAATTTCAAGTACAAGCCTTTCTCTGATTGTAACTGCATTTTAAAGTGCATAAAACATACATTCAATTATTATGGTGTCTCTTTACTTCAAGAATCTTAACAGATTCAAAAGTATCTGTGGACACTGCTGGCGAAACTGGAGACAACTTAAGCTCTTTAACCAGCTCCAGTTCAACCTCACGCAGCCTAGTAATTACCTTTAATGTCCAAACTCCCATTCTTTCTCCCTGGCATTAATTCACTCTTCATGGGCACGTGCTTCACTTTCCTGTTTCTTCTGTTCAAATGTTATGTCACCAAAGTCAGAAAGGAAAAAACTTGTACTGCCCTTTAACCTTGATCTGGCAGCTACTTCCTCTTCAGCAACAACCTCATCTCTGGAACAAATAGAAGGGGGAAACACCAACCTGTCCTAACTGGGCCTTTGAAGTGGAGTGCATTACTTCCTTGCGAACCGTTTTTGGAAGCTCTATTTAGTAATGCTCTGCAATTTTTAGCAACTGCTCCCTGGTACATTTTCCTAGCACCTCCACACTTGGAAACCGCACAAAATCCTCCATGGTAGCCATCTTTTCAAAAGAACCAACCCAGATAACCTTTTCATATATACATATATATATATATATGTATATATATATCTCTCTCATCACCTTTCCCCTGACTATCTGTCTAACCAATGCTAACTACCTTCTCTAGATCCTAGTCTTCATGCATTTCATGACAGGTGTTTTAAACACAAAACCAATGACCAGGTAAAGCCCCAGCTATGCTGTTACAGACGGACAGAACAGGGGAAAGAAAGAGAGAGAGAAAAAAGGTTAAAACAGGAGTTAGAGGAAGAGGAGAAGAATGCTGGGGATGGGGTAATTATGACAGAGGGATGCATAAGGATGAAATATGAACTAAAGGAGATAGAACAGAGAATGTGAAAAGGTGCAATAATTAGAAGTAAGGCGAGGTATGCAATAGAGGGTACAAAATGTACAGGGTATTTATTGGGATAGAGAAGACAAGGCAGGAGAAATTATTTTGAGCAAGTGGAGGGAAAAATAACTAACCTTGTAGAGATAGTGGAAAGAGTTGAAGAACTTTAGAGAGAGTTATTTAAGAAAGAAGAGGTAGATGTGGAGAGTAGCAGACAGGTGATAGACAAGATGGAGGCTAGACTGAGCGATGAGAATAAAAGGTGTGCGAAGGAGAGATAAGTAATGGAGAGCCAATGACTGGATGTGGCTATTGAATTTAACTTTTAAATATCTCGTCCCATCTGCCACATTAGTTCCAGGCCACATCCTCCTCTTTATCGGAGATACTGCCGAGACTCCCCAGCCCAGGAGTTTATCTAGTATCATACTGTCCTTGATGAAAAATGGCAGATTGATAAATTATACCACCAGCTCATCATTAACTAGCTCTCTAGCATGCACCCTCGTTTCTCCAATTTTAAACCCATCCATGAGCCTCTCATTCCCTTTCGGGTGACTCATGGTCATCTCATATTTGTTTTCCGTCCATGTGTCTACACGCCAGCAGCCCTCCACACAGCTCCCTCACACACCTCATCAGCTCCATCGCCGTTGCTTCATCCTCGCCTTCCATCTCTACCATTACAGTTAGCTCCCTCTCATTCCTCTCATTGTTTGTGCAGCTCTTGCTCTGCCTTGAACTCCGTGCCTCTCCCGCTATCACCTCCGTGGGTCACCGCGTTTCCACTCACCCGCTCCGTGCTTGCCTCCGCCATTGTCGCGAGGTACACTTCCAAACAGGCTCAGATACCCCTGCACAGTGCGTCACTGCCGTAAGGGGACACACACACACACACTAAACAAGACAATCACAACGCTAACGTCCGGTTGGATTTACACATAAGATGAAGAATAGGTAGAAGTAGATCGAGTAGAAGAAAAAAGCTGGGATGTGGTGGTAGATCTGGTGAAGGGGAGAGCCCAGTGTGCAGCCCTCTTAAATACTGGTCAGCACAGGTGTGCCATATCACTGCTGACTACTAAGATCTGACTCCGCCTACAGGAACCTGAAACACACACAAGCACAACACCACAGCAGGACAACTCCAGGGTTGTCACACAATATTATGATAAAATTGCACCTTAACGTCTCTTTTCGGAACATTTCCTCTGATTTATTTACATGTATAAATAGGTATTGTGGGTGGAGTCATTCGTTTACAGACATTAAAGTGCATCAAATTGCAAGGCAAAAATTAAATCTCAAAATATCAAACTGTCTTGGGTTGCATTTTGTTCGGACACAGATAAAAATGACTTGTGCAAAGTTTTGGGCAAATTCATTGAGATTTAGAGGTGGAACATAACATGTGAAAAATATGAAAATGAGCTGTTTTAGGTGTTTTCCTAGGTAATTAAAAAAAAACGCAAGAAATTGTTTTTGAGAACCTTTATTTTCAATAGAAAAACATTTATTTATTGAAGAACAAAATGAACAACATTGAAATTGAGTCCTAGTCCTGGTCTAGCTTGCGAGCGCAAGCTAGACCAGGTTAGTTGGCTGTTTAGACCGGTCATGCTTAACTGCCTGCAGTACATTCTGCAGGTGCTCCTCGCTCCTGGCTGCTGCCACAAAGTCTGATGTGAGTTTGACGCCACGCCCGGCACAGTCATTCACAACATTGATGGCACGTACATTCACAGCATTCTGGGTTGGCGAGGTCAGCAAAGCTGGTGGTCGGTGAGAGGGTTGGGAACTTCAGCTTGCTGAAGCCAGTGCCAAAGCAGAGCTGTGGGGCTCGCATGGGGAGGTCAGCCGGCTTGTGCTCCTAGATGGCATCTGCAAGTGCGCGCCGCTCGCCAACTGGCACCTTGGTGCTGAAGAGTGTTAGGGGCAGCATCTCGCCTGTCAGGTACCATAGGTGCCGCTCCAGTGCCGTGATCGCTGATTCTGCAATGCGCTCGTCAACAGACTTGTACGCGTACAGGTGGTGGTAGAGTGTGAGGTCATTCCATGCGGCATCTACGGGCATGTCACAGGTCAGCCACCACGTTGCGTAGATGTGCGTAATGAAGTTGGCAAACGTCGGAATCTTCCGCACCTGCTGCCACGTTGTGATGGTCCCCTGAGGAAGCAACGCAATGTGCTGCTCCATCAAGGCCTGCTTGAGAGTGTAGAGCAGCTTGGCCATCCACCGCGCCTTGTGCAGTGCTCCTGGCCGTTGGAAGGTAACTGGAGTGTGTGCTGCACCGTCTGCACCCAGATACACAAGACACAGCTGCATGAACTCGCAGTAGTCGCCTCGCTTGTAGTCGAGCACTCCTGCGGTGCACGCAATGAGTTCAGCACGCAACTTGCCCAGGAACGGTGGTTTGGCCTCGTCAGGAATGTAGCGGGACAATGGGCTGCGCTCCTTATGTGGCACCAGATCCCAGTTGTCCCGGAGCCATGTAAACAATGTAAAATCTGGCGAATGGGACGTCTCCACCTTGAGGTCGGTGAAAATGTGGCTTAGGAGCACCTCCCCTCTGTGGTGCCGGCGTCCGGACCAGAGCAGTGGTCGACCCAGTGAGAGCTGGCTGAAGATGAACTTTTTACGTAGCTGGCTGATGGTCAATCTCATCCTCTTCTTAAAACTCACTGTCAGACTCTGAATTGATAGAAACAGGATCTTCATATTCTCTAATCTCTTCCCCTTCATTGTCTTAGGTAGACTGACATGAGTGTGTTAAATTTCTAATTAGGTTCAAGAAATAGACCTCAACACTGATGAAAAACCTTGTTTCATATTCGTTTTTTCCAATCATATCTTGATTGTAATTGATGTTTCTTTGTTTAATTGCATTTTATCACAAAAAACGAAAAGCACTTTTATTCATAAATATGATTTAACAGGGGTAAATAACAAATATTAACCATATATACTGTTTATATTGCTTGTAATTGGGATAAGTTAACATCTGTTATGTATTTTTACATATATTGCTGTAGCTGTATTGATTGAAAGACCGAATAATGCGGTGGGTCCACCAGACCCGCGAACATTGGCTGAGTGACCAAAACACAAACACCACAGAAGGGTTAATACCTTACTCTCCCCTTGACACATTGCAAGACACTTTCCTTTTAACTCATTCTAGTTCTAGTCTCTTGTGTGCCTCGTGTTACATAAGGCCTCCTTTTAACTCATTATACCTATAGATATCTCTACACTCTTTAATTATAACTTGACAGAAAATAAAACACAATGCACTGCAATAACGGGAGTGAATACTTGTGGCTTCAAAATAGGTTGGAAGAACACAACAAATGTCAAGAATAGAATAAGGCCCATAGGACAGGCCAAAATGATCTCCAAAACCTTTAGTTAGCTAGCCTTAGCTAACGATGAGGTAGCATAGCTAAGTTATGCTAGCTATCGATAGCTAGCTAGTAAACTGTGTGTCGTTCCACCTCTAGATCACCACGTATCGCAAATTTTTTTTGCATTTATTGTTTTTGCATGGATGGTAACACTTTGAGCACCCAGACAGATCAATATGCTGGAACTCTGTTTTTTGATGCACCCTAACTGACATACCACCCTGAACACGCCCATTGAGGTCGTCACAGTGAGATGGCAAGAGCAGTGAAAAAAGCCAAACTTAAGTGTCTGTTTCACAAGTAAAATAAGTTTTTACGTCAATGTATTGTCAGTTTTTCGTTTGTTCGAAAAGTAGAGTTTATTATTTTCAACAATCCCCTGACATATCTTGCTGTTTGGGGGAAATTTCGATTTTTTTGTTTAACCTCGAAAGACGGACAGCATGGCAACAAACGAGAAGGAGCAGACAGACGTAAAAACAATCAGGGACAGAGCAAGAGGAGGAGATGAAAGAAGTGAAGTGAAGGACGGACAACAAGAGAACAGACAGGAAAATGCCAGTGAGAGGGCACAGGGACCAAACACTTCCACCGCTGGTCAAACGAGGCACAGAGGGAAAATAGGCAGAGAGGAGCAACGAGGGGAGAGAACAGGGGGTCTCATTTATAACCGTTGCGGGGGCTGAAACGTTCGTACGCCACTTCTCAAGCAAACGTTGCGTATTTCAACGCAAACTCTGACCCATGCGTACGAACGTTTTGGAGACGGGAAAGTGGCGACACAGACGTGAGGTGGTGAACTGAAGTCAGATTATTGATCCACTTCATCATTTACATTAAAACCAACAGTTTAATTTTGCTCGCGCGACATGTCTGTTCCACTCGAACCTTTTAATTTAAACATAACTTGCAGCAAATTACGTTTAGATTCCATTTAACCGTGGAGTTACGGAGCCGAGTCATTCACAGGTTTTAATAATATCTTCAAACACTGCGTGTATCATCAAATCACTGCAGTGAACGTGACTGTGCCATCAGGCTCACAGAGCGCACTGGACATCACTTACAGGAAATGAAGAAACTTTCCAAATAATATCCCAGAGGAGGTGAGGATCCACAGATGTGAGGGAATCGGTCCGGTGCTCTAAATAAATAAATACTACCGTGACAGTGGCAAGGGGCGTGCGAATGGAAGGATGAGGAAGAAGAGAGGGTTCAGCGATGTCTGATCAGCTGATATAGAATCTATTGATCTGTGATCTGTGATCTTTTTTTTTAACTTCATGCTCCGTTCTTTCTCTCGTCTTCACTCACACCCGTTCTCCGCAGTCCGTGCTGTTTTCGTTCTGTTTTTTTCTGTCTTTCGTTGGGTTATTTCCACCCCTTGCTCCCTTGTTAGCAAGCTGACTCCCAGCTCTGCACTTTCCTCCAGCAATCCCCTTGAAAAGTTTCTCCTTAGATGTATGTTAGTTTCCTCTGATCTGGCCTGGCTATGATTTGGCCTGAGTCATCAAAGCACACTGTTTGAAGTTTTTTGTTTGATCTGAATTAAACTGTAAAATGTGCCAGGTTTTCTTTATGTAAAAGTTAATTTAAGACAGAATTAGAGTTTTAAACGTAAATATAAGCATGTACATATCAAGTTTTGCTAAGATATCTTATAATTATTTCAGAGGAGCGTGACTCTGGATCAGTTCAACCAAGAGCTCAACTTGTTTTCTGAGCTTTCGACCACTTCTCAGGGTCTTCTTCAATGAACTCAAATAGCTTTGGCCTCATCAGGTGAGCTAAGATTTTAATGTTGGTCTTGAGATAGTATATTTTAATTAAAAGCTGAAAAATGTACTTAGTGTTTTAATCATAAAGCTGAGAAAAACACCACCTGGAAAACCCCTCTACTCCCTTTTAGTACATTTAACTTTCCCTCTGATGGTGTAGCAGTGTCTGATGACAGTTCATCAATAATTTAGTTTAATGACAGCCACTGATCAAGTTGATGCAGCTACAGAGCTCATTTCTATGACTCAAACGAGTAGCTGCAATAAAACAGGAGAAGCTGAGCTACTGGAAAACAAAGCTTAGGACAGAACATGGAGGAGAGTTCATCTGGTAGTGGACTTTACTCCGGTTCACATCATTTGGAGAGCAGCTCCATCTTTTGGCTGCCTGAGGTTACTACAGTACAGTATGGTTACATGATGTGAGGCCGGAATTGTCATTTTTCTAAGCAGCTGTCACTTTTATATTTAGCAAGGAAAGACACGAGGTAGCTACGATAAATATAACAACAAAGGCACACTCTTTAAAAAGTATGGTATATAATATAATGACGATATCGCTGAACATCATGTTATATGATGCATGTGTGTAAGTAGGAGTAGGCTACTCCTTCACAGAGTCTAAAGCTATGTTTTATAATAAAAGAGCCTTTTACCAGGATGGACATGTTTCACAGTGAGGACAGCTCACTTTTTCTTGGCTGCTGCCTTCTTCGCTTTAGGTTTGGCGACCTTCTTCGCGGGGGCTTTCTTGGCAGCAGGGGCCTTCTTCACCACCTTCTTGGGGCTCTTCACCACCTTCTTGGGGCTCTTGGTGGGCTTCTTGGCCGCTGCTGGTTTAGCCACCTTCTTCGGGGACTTTTTAGCGGCTGCTGGCTTCTTGGCTGCCGCTGACTTGGGCTTTTTAGCCACTGCGGGTTTCTTGGCGGCGGGCTTCTTCGCTTTGGGAGCGGCCTTCTTCACTGCCTCTTTCTTGCTCATCTTGAACGAGCCGGTGGCACCGGTTCCCTTGGTCTGGACCAGGGTCCCGCTGACCACCAGCTTCTTGATGGTGGTGTTGACGCGGGAATTGTTCTTCTCCACATCGTAGCCTCCGGCAGCCAGAGCCTTCTTGAGGGCGGACACTGACGTGCCACTGCGCTCCTTGGACGCGGACACGGCCTTCACGATGAGCTCACTGACGCTGGGGCCGGCGGTCTTCGGTTTCACGACCTTTCTTTTGGCCGCTTTAACCTTGGCGGCAGCTAGAGCTGGAGCGATTTCTGCCATCTTTCTCTTTGCGTTTAGATCAACGACGAACTATCGGAGTGAGTTACCGGACTGATGAAGAGTCCTGATCTGGAGGCGGTATTGAACACACCATGAGAACCGTGGAGACTCAGTCGAGCAGTGGCTCCCGTGTGCAGTGTGAACGCAGAGACACTTGTGTTTTCTCTTCACTGATAAACGAGTGAAAACTCAGTGGGTGAGCGGTGCTGGAGGCTGACAGTGAGGAAGCAGGTAGCGGACTTATTGGTTTTCATGTTGAACTCATGAAGAGCTCTGATGCTCTCTGCATTTGGTCGGTGGAGCCTCCAGACACGACCGGTTCATCGCGGTGAGCAGCGCTGCTCAGCGACTTTTCCCACTAGTTTCTCTCCTAAAATGAGTTCAAAAGCACCACAGCTCCACCAAAACCCGTTTCCTAGCTGCTCCACATGTTCGTTCAGAGACACCGAGTGAAAACAAGCACCTGCTGAGGATCTCTTTTTAATAAAATCAAGTAATTGTTCAGGCAGCAAACACACCGCTGATGGCCGAGGCTCCTGGTGAAGTTGAGCCAGACTTCCTATCAGAGCCGTGAACGTTTCATGCTGAGGATGCTGGAGAGTCGTTATAGAAGTAGGGCTACATTTTATATCCATGTTGAATTTGATCAAATATTCATTTAAAGCCATGATTATCATTATTTGTGTAAATAATCATTAAAACCTGACAAACGTTTCTGAAAAACTGTTTGACCCGTGTGTGAGAAATCTCTGTTAACCTGTCATTATATGTTACCTTTTGATCAATAGATCAAGTCTCCTCAGACTTTTATAGCCAATAACACATTCTTATTACAAATGAAGGCCTTAGTGTCAACAAACACTGTGTTTAACCAGAATGTACACACGTGTGCAGTATGTGAAAGTGTTTGTGTAAATTGCAGCGTGTAAACATGTCATTTTAACCATTCAAACAGACTTTATTTATTGGGACGACCCCTTCTCACCTGGACACTAGGTGTCCCTGTTCTTCCGTTCCAAGAGCTACAGGTGGAGTGGAAATAAACGACAATCAGTGCACATCTCGGCCAGGTGTGCTCTGGCCAGCACCCTTCTCTGTTTTGTTTTTGGAGACTTTGGTTGTTGCTTATAATTTATTCTGTTAAATAAATATCCTGAAATAGTGACAGTTCACCCGTGTCGTCTCCCTCATTGTCACAGTGAGGGACGTTCATTTTTACTGATTTACTTATATTTCAAACACACACACTTCACATTTCATTAGGGGCTACTTAATACTAAAATATTATATACATCATTATGCACACATAATTATAACTATGACGAAAATTAGTGGCATTGCCTATGGATGGTGTCTTACATCATGGTGTAATCTTTACCTTCTTTTTCGGCCAAAGCAAAACACCCACACTCTCTTGTTTCTCCTCAGATTGTATAAATATTTCAGCTTTGCAACCGGTACATTTGGTATAGGCATAGGCGCAGAGGCATAGAAATGGCCCAGCTGAGAAATTAAAGGAATCGTAGACATCATAGCAATCAATGACACTGTGACATTAAAGCAAACTGACAACAAAATAGAATAACTTGACTAATGAAATCCTTTATAGTTTAAAAGTTTTTTCCCAAATTGATTTTATTCGTTTGAAGGAGTTCCCATTTACTTAAATTGTACTGGATTCGGCTACAATGCTTTTACCCCTGAAACTCCAAATGGGATATAGATTTGACTTTTTATTCCAGAAAGCTACTAAATGTATTTATATTTTTACTTCATAGGTATTGTAACTGTATTTACACAAGCTTAATTTATAGGTACCCTTAAAAACGACGTCTTTATGCGAAATATTATTCGGCTGTGTCACCAATCAAGAGGAGGATGTGGTCGAGTACCAACGTGGCGGACGGGACAAGATTCCTCAAGCTAAAATTCAATAATCAGGTCCAATCACTGCCGTACTCAGCCAGATTCAATACTGCGCTGGGTGCGGAATACTTTAGAGTAATTCACGACAAGCAGATAAGAGTATGCAGGATGTGTGTACAGCCGGGACATATACTAAGGGAATGCCCGGAACAATACTAAATGCAGCCTGTGTTTAAATAAATTGGAGGAGTGTGTGTGTGCAACAAAATTGAAACAGGGGAGGTTCAAGATTAGTCTGGGGACAGTGAGGAAGTAAGTCTGAGCGAGGAGAGCACAGGTGAAGAGGAGGAGGAAATGGAGTGCGCGCAGGAAGAGGAGGCGGCTGGTGCGGCCAGTGCGTCGAGGCCTGGCGCGAAGCGGGAGGGAGGAGGAGAAAAAAAAGAAGCGGAGGAAAGGGCAGAACTGGAAGTCAGCTTGCTAACAGGGGAGCAAGGGGAGAAAATAACTGAACGAAAGACAAAAAAAAACAGAACGAAAAAAGCACGGACTGCGGAGAACGGGACAGCACGGCGTAGCAGTCAGCTGCCGAGCTTAGCTCCGTGAGAGAAACACAGAGCGGCGCGGCTTCGACAGAGACAGCAGCCCAGGCTCTCGATCCAAAAGCACTCGACTCAGACTCAGACTCAGACAAGGACTCTGCGATGAAAATAACACAAATAAGGAGAAGACAAAACACGGAGAGGCAGCAAAGAATTAACAAGAAGAGTAAGAACAAAAAATGACAATCTTGAATAAACAATGGCAACCGTCACCTCATTTAATGCCCAAAGGCTACGCAAGAAAAGGAAAAGACAACAAATATTGGAAATGTTCAAATATGGCATATTATGTGTACAGGAAACACACTGGGATGAGGAGTGGATGAGGGAGATTGAGAAGGAGTGGATGGGAGGCAGGGCCGGCCCTAGCACATTTGGCGCTCTAGGCAAGCTTCACTCCTGGCGCCCACCCCAAAACAAATATTTTTTCAAAACGATTTTCCACGAAAACTTATTATAAAATTATTTCTTTCTTTGTAAAAGTTGCTTGGACACACATACTCTAACCATAAGCCTCAATGTGCTAGCATGTTCTGACAACACCAAGGAGCCAGTACCCCTTCCGTTTTTACGATTTTTGGCTAATTTTACCCTAATGTTAGATTAATTTTTTTAACGTCAAACTAACCTCAACCGGACTGCATCTTTTAATCAAATTAAACACAATTTCAAGTACAAGCATTTATGTGAGTGTAACTGCATTTTAAAGTGTATAAAACATACTTTCAATTATTATGTTGTCTCTTTACTTCAAACATCTTAACATACATTATCACTCATAAAGAAATACAAACATTTACAATATAGACCTATTGAACATTAGCTTATAACTCGTCTTTATAAGGCACAATAACAATACATGACTTAATTACAGAGTCTGTGTGTGTTGGAGCTGAACTACACACTGTAAAGTAAAAAATATACTATCGCGACCCGCCTGCAAGACGACACGCATGTAAAATAAACACCTATACAGGCGAATGTAGCCCCGCCCACCTAGTGGCGCGAGTGTCTCCCACCTCACTGCCCAGCAGAGTTTCTAAGTTTTTACCAGTCTCTAAGTAGACAATCAAAACAACATCAACACGTCTCAATGACACTCGTGTTTTCATCCGACTGCATTTGTCCAAGAGACTGAAAGATACAAATATAGATATAACAGGTAAATACACAGTCCCATCCTAACGTCAGATATATTCAAACAGACAGAGCTGAATGGACTTTAGTCATTTACACATGTCTGCTTTTAAAGTCTTTAAAACTACATTAAAGTAATAAAAGACAGTTGTGTTTTAAAGTCTCTCCTGCTAAGAATAAAACGTACTGTGTCTGCGGAGAAGTTGATCTTCTCCATGTTTGATAAAAGCAGTTGATCCAATGTAGGAAAAGTTCTTGTAAAGTAGTTTTGCTGTGAAGAGCTTGTCTGCTGACTGTCGTCTGTCGCGGTTTGAGGAAGTTGTCAGAGAGAAGGTTCTCGTGCAACTGAGGTCTACTAATGGAGTGATTGGACTCATGAGAGGTGTTGTTCCTTTATATATAAGGCAATTGTACCTGTTGCTCTTTTATATGTAAGTCAAATGATCAAATAACCTATATTTATATTATATATATATATATATATATATATATATATATATATATATATAATATAAATAATAACAACAACAATAATAAACAAATATTTCTTATTATTACCCTGATGTTAATATGCAACACGTACAATTGACTTAGATATAAAAGAGATGATGTTACATATTAACATCAGGGTAATAATAAGAAATATTTGTTTATTATAGTTGTTGTTATTATTTATATTATATATATATATATATATATATATAATATAATAATAGGTTATTTGATCATTTGACTTATATATAAAAGAGCAACAGGTACAATTGCCTTATATATAAAGGAACAACACTTCTCATGAGTCCAATCACACCATTAGTAGACCTCAGTTGCACTAGAACCTTCTCTCTGACAACTTCCTCAAACCGCGACAGACGACAGTCAGCAGACAAGCTCTTCACAGCAAAACTACTTTACAAGAACTTTTCCTACATTGGATCAACTGCTTTCATCAAACATGGAGAAGATCAACTTCTCCGCAGACACAGTACGTTTTGTTCTTAGCAGGAGAGACTTCAAAACACAACTGTCTTTTATTACTTTAATGGAGTTTTAAAGACTTTAAAAGCAGACATGTGTAAATGACTAAAGTCCATTCAGCTCTGTCTGTTTGAATATATCTGACGTTAGGATGGGACTGTGTATTTACCTGTTATATCTATATTTGTATCTTTCAGTCTCTTGGACAAATGCAGTCGGATGAAAACACGAGTGTCATTGAGACATGTTGATGTAGTTTTGATTGTTTACTTAGAGACTGGTAAAAACTTAGAAACTCTGCTGGGCAGTGAGACGGGAGACACTCGCGCCACTAGGTGGGCGGGGCTACATTCGCCTGTATAGGTGTTTATTTTACATGCGTGTCGTCTTGCAGGCGGGTCGCGATAGTATATTGTTTACTTTACAGTGTGTAGTTCAGCTCCGACACACACAGACTCTGTAATTAAGTCATGTATTGTTATTGTGCCTTATAAAGACGGGTTATGAGCTAATGTTCAATAGGTCTATATTGTAAATGTTTGTATTTCATTATGAGTGATAATGTATGTTAAGATGTTTGAAGTAAAGAGACACCATAATAATTGAATGTATGTTTTATGCACTTTAAAATGCAGTTACACTCACAGAAATGCTTGTACTTGAAATTGTGTTTAATTTGAACAAGATGCAGTCCGGATGAGGTTAGTTTGACGTTGAAAAAATTAATCTAACATTAGGGTAAAATTAGCCAAAAATCATAAAAACGGAAGGGGTACTGGCTCCTTGGTGTTGTCAGAACATGCTAGCACATTGAGGCTTATGGTTAGAGTATGTGTGTCCAAGCAACTTTGACAAAGAAAGAAATAATTTTATAATAGGTTTTCGTGGAAAATCGTTTCGAAAAAATATTTGTTTTGGGGGGGGCGCCAGGAGTGAAGCTTGCCTAGACCACCAAATGTGCTAGGGCCGGCCCTGCCTCCCATCCACTCCTTCTCAATCTCCCTCATACACTCCTCATCCCAGTGTGTTTCCTGTACACATAATATGCCATATTTGAACATTTCCAATATTTGTTGTCTTTTCCTTTTCTTGCGTAGCCTTTGGGCATTAAATGAGGTGAAGGTTGCCATTGTTTATTCAAGATTGTCATTTTTTGTTCTTACTCTTCTTGTTAATTCTTTGCTGCCTCTCCGTGTTTTGTCTTCTCCTTATTTGTGTTATTTTCATCGCAGAGTCCTTGTCTGAGTCTGAGTCTGAGTCGAGTGCATTTGGATCGAGAGCCTGGGCTGCTGTCTCTGTCGAAGCCGCGCCGCTCTGTGTTTCTCTCACGGAGCTAAGCTCGGCAGCTGACTGCTACGCCGTGCTGTCCCGTTCTCCGCAGTCCGTGCTTTTTTCGTTCTGTTTTTTTGTCTTTCGTTCAGTTATTTTCTCCCCTTGCTACCCTGTTAGCAAGCTGACTTCCAGTTCTGCACTTTCCTCCGTTTCTTTTTTTTGTCCTCCTCCCTCCCGCTTCTCGCCAGGCCTCGACGCACTGGCCGCACCAGCCGCCTCCTCTTCCTGCGCGCACTCCATTTCCTCCTCCTCTTCACCTGTGCTCTCCTCGCTCAGACTTACTTCCTCACTGTCCCCAGACTAATCTTGAACCTCCCCTGTTTCAATTTTGTTGCACACACACACTCCTCCAATTTATTTAAACACAGGCTGCATTTAGTATTGTTCCGGGCATTCCCTTAGTATATGTCCCGGCTGTACACACATCCTGCATACTCTTATCTGCTTGTCGTGAATTACTCTAAAGTATTCCGCACCCAGCGCAGTATTGAATCTGGCTCGGTACGGCTGTGATTAGACCTGATTATTGAATTTTAGCTTGAGGAATCTTGTCCCGTCCGCCACGTTGGTACTCGACCAAATTCTCCTCTTGATTGGTGACACAGCCGAATAATATTTCGCATAAAGACGTCGTTTTTAAGGGTACCTATAAATGAAGCTTGTGTAAATACAGTTACAATACCTATGAAGTAAAAATATAAATACATTTTGTAGCTTTCTGGAATAAAAAGTCAAATCTATATCCCATTTGGAGTTTCAGGGGTAAAAGCATTGTAGCCGAATCCAGTACAATTTAAGTAAATGGGAACTCCTTCAAACGAATAAAATCAATTTGGGAAAAAACTTTTAAACTATAAAGGATTTAATTAGTCAAGTTATTCTATTTTGTTGTCAGTTTGCTTTAATGTCACAGTGTCATTGATTGCTATGATGTCTAAGATTCCTTTGATTTCTCAGCTGGGCCATTTCTATGCCTCTGCGCCTATGTCTAGACGTAATGTACCGGTTGCAAAGCTGAAATATTTATACAATCTGAGGAGAAACAAGAGAGTGTGGGTGTTTTGCTTTGGCCGAAAAAGAAGGTAAAGATTACACCATGATGTAAGACACCATCCATAGGCAATGCCACTAATTTTTCGTCATAGTTATAATTATGTGTGCATAATGATGTATATAATATTTTAGTATTAAGTAGCCCCTAATGAAATGTGAAGTGTGTGTGTTTGAAATAGAAGTAAATCTGTAAAAATGAACGTCCCTCACTGTGACAATGAGGGAGACGACACGGGTCTCAGCTTTATGATTAAAACACTAAGTACATTTTTCAGCTTTTAATTAAAATATACTATCTCAAGACCAACATTACAATCTTAGCTCACCTGATGAGGCCAAAGCTATTTGAGTTCACTGAAGAAGACCCTGAGAAGTGGTCGAAAGCTCAGAAAACAAGTTGAGCTCTTGGTTGAACTGATCCAGAGTCACGCTCCTCTGAAATAATTATAAGATATCTTAGCAAAACTTGATATGTACATGCTTTTATTTACGTTTGATACTCTAATTCTGTCTTAAATTAACTTTTATATAAAAAAAAACTGGCACATTTTACAGTTTAATTCAGATCTCAGATCAAACAAATAACTTCAAACAGTGTGCTTTGATGACTCAGGCCAAATCATAGCCAGGCCAGATCAGAGGAAACTAACATACATCTAAAGAGAAACTTTTCAAGGGAGTGGCTGGAGGAAAGTGCAGAGCTGGGAGGCAGTTTGCTAACAAGGGAGCAAGGGGTAGAAATAACCGAACGAAAGACAAAAAAAAAACAGAACGAAAACAGCACGGACTGTGGAGAACGGGTGAGAGTGAAGACGAGAGAAAGAACGGAGCATGAAGTTCAATAAAAAAGATCACAGATCACAGAACAATAGAATCTATATCAGCTGATCAGATATCTCTGAACCCTCTCTTCTTCCTCATCCTTCCATTCGCACGCCCCTTGCCACTGTCACGGTAGTATTTATTTATTTAGAGCACCGGACCGATTCCCTCACATCTGTGGATCCTCACCTCCTCTGGGATATTATTTGGAAAGTTTTTTTCAGTTCCTGTAAGTGATCTCCAGTGCGCTCTGTGAGCCTGATGGCACAGTCACGTTCACTGCAGTGATTTGATGAGACACGCAGTGTTTGAAGATATTATTAAAACCTATGAATGACTCGGCTCCGTAACTCCACGGTTAAATGGAATCTAAACGTAATTTGCTGCAAGTTATGTTTAAATTAAAAGGTTCGAGTGGAACAGATATGTCGCGCGAGCAAAACTAAGCTGTTGGTTTTAATGTAAATGATGAAGTAGATCAATAATCTGACTTCAGTTCACCACCTCACGTCTGTGTCGCCACTTTCCCGTCTCCAAAACGTTCGTACGCATGGGTCAGAGTTTGCGTTGAAATACGCAACGTTTGCGTGAGAAGTGGCGCACGCACGTTTCAGCCCCTGCAACGGTTATAAATGAGACCCCCTGTTCTCTCCCCTCGTTGCTCCTCTCTGCCTATTTTCCCTCTGTGCCTCGTTTGACCAGCGGTGGAAGTGTTTGGTCCCTGTGCCCTCTCACTGGCATTTTCCTGTCTGTTCTCTTGTTGTCCGTCCTTCACTTCACTTCTTTCATCTCCTCCTCTTGCTCTGTCCCTGATTGTTTTTACGTCTGTCTGCTCCTTCTCGTTTGTTGCCGTGCTGTCCGTCTTTTGAGGTTAAACAAAAAAATCGAAATTTCCCCCAAACAGCAAGATATGTCAGGGGATTGTTGAAAATAATAAACTCTACTTTTCGAACAAACGAAAAACTGACAATACATTGACGTAGAAACTTATTTTACTTGTGAAACAGACACTTAAGTTTGGCTTTTTTCACTGCTCTTGCCATCTCACTGTGACGACCTCAATGGGCGTGTTCAGGGTGGTATGTCTGTTAGGGTGCATCAAAAAACAGAGTTCCAGCATATTGATCTGTCTGGGTGCTCAAAGTGTTACCATCCATGCAAAAACAATAAATGCAAAAAAAATTTGCGATACGTGGTGATTTGGAGGTGGAACGGCACACAGTTTACTAGCTAGCTATCGATAGCTAGCATAACTTAGCTATGCTACCTCATCGTTAGCTAATGCTAGCTAACTAAAGGTTTTGGAGATCATTTTGGCCTGTCCTATGGGCCTTATTCTATTCTTGACATTTGTTGTGTTCTTCCAACCTATTTTGAATATATTCACTCCCATTATTGCAGTGCATTGTGTTTTATTTTCTGTCAAGTTATAATTAAAGAGTGTAGAGATATCTATAGGTATAATGAGTTAAAAGGAGGCCTTATGTAACACGAGGCACGCAAGAGACTAGAACTAGAATGAGTTAAAAGGAAAGTGTCGTGCAATGTGTCAAGGGGAGAGTAAGGTATTAACCCTTCTATGGTGTTTGTGTTTTGGTCACTCAGCCAATGTTCGCGGGTCTGGTGGACCCACCGCATTATTCGGTCTTTCAATCAATACAGCTACAGCAATATATGTAAAAATACATAACAGATGTTAACTTATCCCAATTACAAGCAATATAAACAGCATATATGGTTAATATTTGTTATTTGCCCCTGTTAAATCATATTTATGAATAAAAGTGCTTTTCGTTTTTTGTGATAAAATGCAATTAAACAAAGAAACATCAATTACAATCAAGATATGATTGGAAAAAACGAATATGAAACAAGGTTTTTCATCAGTGTTGAGGTCTATTTCTTGAACCTAATTAGAAATTTAACACACTCATGTCAGTCTACCTAAGACAATGAAGGGGAAGAGATTAGAGAATATGAAGATCCTGTTTCTATCAATTCAGAGTCTGACAGTGAGTTTTAAGAAGAGGATGAGATTGACCATCAGCCAGCTACGTAAAAAGTTCATCTTCAGCCAGCTCTCACTGGGTCGACCACTGCTCTGGTCCGGACGCCGGCACCACATAGGGGAGGTGCTCCTAAGCCACATTTTCACCGACCTCAAGGTGGAGACGTCCCATTCGCCAGATTTTACATTGTTTACATGGCTCCGGGACAACTGGGATCTGGTGCCACATAAGGAGCACAGCCCATTGTCCCGCTACATTCCTGACATGGCCAAACCACCGTTCCTGGGCAAGTTGCGTGCTGAACTCATTGCGTGCACTGCAGGAGTGCTCGACTACAAGCGAGGCGACTACTGCGAGTTCATGCAGCTGTATCTTGTGTATCTGGGTGCAGACGGTGCAGCACACACTGCAGTTACCTTCCAACGGCCAGGAGCACTGCACAAGGCGCGGTGGATGGCCAAGCTGCTCTACACTCTCAAGCAGGCCTTGATGGAGCAGCACATTGCGTTGCTTCCTCAGGGGACCATCACAACGTGGCAGCAGGTGCGGAAGATTCCGACGTTTGCCAACTTCATTACGCACATCTACGCAACGTGGTGGCTGACCTGTGACATGCCCGTAGATGCCGCATGGAATGACCTCACACTCTACCACCACCTGTACGCGTACAAGTCTGTTGACGAGCGCATTGCAGAATCAGCGATCACGGCACTGGAGCGGCACCTATGGTACCTGACAGGCGAGATGCTGCCCCTAACACTCTTCAGCACCAAGGTGCCAGTTGGCGAGCGGCGCGCACTTGCAGATGCCATCTAGGAGCACAAGCCGGCTGACCTCCCCATGCGAGCCCCACAGCTCTGCTTTGGCACTGGCTTCAGCAAGCTGAAGTTCCCAACCCTCTCACCGACCACCAGCTTGGCTGACCTCGCCAACCCAGAATGCTGTGAATGTACGTGCCATCAATGTTGTGAATGACTGTGCCGGGCGTGGCGTCAAACTCACATCAGACTTTGTGGCAGCAGACAGGAGTGAGGAGCACCTGCAGAATGTACTGCAGGCAGTTAAGCATGACCGGTCTAAACAGCCAACTAACCTGGTCTAGCTTGCGAGCGCAAGCTAGACCAGGACTAGGACTCAATTTCAATGTTGTTCATTTTGTTCTTCAATAAATAAATGTTTTTCTATTGAAAATAAAGGTTCTCAAAAACAATTTCTTGCGTTTTTTTTTAATTACCTAGGAAAACACCTAAAACAGCTCATTTTCATATTTTTCACATGTTATGTTCCACCTCTAAATCTTAATGAATTTGCCCAAAACTTTGCACAAGTCATTTTTATCTGTGTCCGAACAAAATGCAACCCCAGACAGTTTGATATTTTGAGATTTAATTTTTGCCTTGCAATTTGATGCACTTTAATGTCTGTAAACGAATGACTCCACCCACAATACCTATTTATACATGTAAATAAATCAGAGGAAATGTTCCGAAAAGAGACGTTAAGGTGCAATTTTATCATAATATTGTGTGACAACCCTGGAGTTGTCCTGCTGTGGTGTTGTGCTTGTGTGTGTTTCAGGTTCCTGTAGGCGGAGTCAGATCTTAGTAGTCAGCAGTGATATGGCACACCTGTGCTGACCAGTATTTAAGAGGGCTGCACACTGGGCTCTCCCCTTCACCAGATCTACCACCACATCCCAGCTTTTTTCTTCTACTCGATCTACTTCTACCTATTCTTCATCTTATGTGTAAATCCAACCGGACGTTAGCGTTGTGATTGTCTTGTTTAGTGTGTGTGTGTGTGTCCCCTTACGGCAGTGACGCACTGTGCAGGGGTATCTGAGCCTGTTTGGAAGTGTACCTCGCGACAATGGCGGAGGCAAGCACGGAGCGGGTGAGTGGAAACGCGGTGACCCACGGAGGTGATAGCGGGAGAGGCACGGAGTTAAAGGCAGAGCAAGAGCTGCACAAACAATGAGAGGAATGAGAGGGAGCTAACTGTAATGGTAGAGATAGAAGGCGAGGATGAAGCAACGGCGATGGAGCTGATGAGGTGTGTGAGGGAGCTGTGTGGAGGGCTGCTGGCGTGTAGACACATGGACGGAAAACAAATATGAGATGACCATGAGTCACCCGAAAGGGAATGAGAGGCTCATGGATGGGTTTAAAATTGGAGAAACGAGGGTGCATGCTAGAGAGCTAGTTAATGATGAGCTGGTGGTATAATTTATCAATCTGCCATTTTTCATCAAGGACAGTATGATACTAGATAAACTCCTGGGCTGGGGAGTCTCGGCAGTATCTCCGATAAAGAGGAGGATGTGGCCTGGAACTAATGTGGCAGATGGGACGAGATATTTAAGTTAAATTCAATAGCCACATCCAGTCATTGGCTCTCCATTACTTATCTCTCCTTCGCACACCTTTTATTCTCATCGCTCAGTCTAGCCTCCATCTTGTCTATCACCTGTCTGCTACTCTCCACATCTACCTCTTCTTTCTTAAATAACTCTCTCTAAAGTTCTTCAACTCTTTCCACTATCTCTACAAGGTTAGTTATTTTTCCCTCCACTTGCTCAAAATAATTTCTCCTGCCTTGTCTTCTCTATCCCAATAAATACCCTGTACATTTTGCACCCTCTATTGCATACCTCGCCTTACTTCTAATTATTGCACCTTTTCACATTCTCTGTTCTATCTCCTTTAGTTCATATTTCATCCTTATGCATCCCTCTGTCATAATTACCCCATCCCCAGCTTTCTTCTCCTCTTCCTCTAACTCCTGTTTTAACCTTTTTTCTCTCTCTCTTTCTTTCCCCTGTTCTGTGTTTCTTGCTCATGCCCCTTATCCCCTCTTTCAACCTTTCCCACCACCTCCCTATATGTTCTTCATAGATCCTGTCATTCATCTTGTGACAACCCTGGAGTTGTCTGCTGTGTGTGTTGTGTTTCAGGCTCCTGTAGGTGGAGTCGGAGCCTGGTGATCAGTGGGGATGTGGCACACCTGGTGTAGCCACTACTTAAGGGGCCTGCAGACTGAGCTCTGGTCTCTCATTCACCGGGTCTACCTCAACATGGGCATGTGGAGGTTTTCTTTGTATTTAGTTCTTTGTAGTATTATTCCTGTAGAATAAATACACAAATACTGTAACTGCAGAGCTTTGTGCAATTCAGTGTTTCTTGTTGCACACATGAGCCAAGGTGTAACAAGTGGGGGCTCGTCCGAAATCCAGATCCAGGTTTGTTTCTCACTCTTTTCTGTCCTGAGAAAGTAATAGGCCTCTAGTAGGATAAGTTTCCCCTGGAATAGTGTACTGGTTGGGTGTGTGAAAACTTTAGAGTGTGAATGTCTGATTCTGATGTGGTGCTTTGAGCTTACATCGGTGGGACTAATTGCATTCATTATCAGGCACTAGTTGAAGGGATTTACCTTTGGCGTTACCTTTCCTGGTTGGAATAAGCAACAGTATCTCTCTCGTGGGGGTCTGTTGGTTTGTTATTTTCGTTTGTTCTTTTTGTGCATAAACATGATTTGACTTTGTGTCTTGGGTACACGTCCATGTCCGTCTGTAACAGCATAGCTGGGGCTTTACCTGGTCATTGGTTTTGTGTTTAAAACACCTGTCATGAAATGCATGAAGACTAGGATCTAGAGAAGGTAGTTAGCATTGGTTAGACAGATCGTCAGGGGAAAGGTGATGAGAGAGATATATATATACATATATATATATATGTATATATGAAAAGCTTATCTGGGTTGGTTCTTTTGAAAAGATGGCTACCATGGAGGATTTTGTGCGGTTTCCAAGTGTGGAGGTGCTAGGAAAATGTACCAGGGAGCAGTTGCTAAAAATTGCAGAGCATTACTAAATAGAGCTTCCAAAAACGGTTCGCAAGGAAGTAATGCACTCCACTTTAAAGGCCCAGTTAGGACAGGTTGGTGTTTCCCCCTTCTATTTGTTCCAGAGATGAGGTTGTTGCTGAAGAGGAAGTAGCTGCCAGATCAAGGTTAAAGGGCAGTACAAGTTTTTTCCTTTCTGACTTTGGTGACATAACATTTGAACAGAAGAAACAGGAAAGTGAAGCACGTGCCCATGAAGAGTGAATTAATGCCAGGGAGCAAGAATGGGAGTTTGGACATTAAAGGTAATTACTAGGCTGCGTGAGGTTGAACTGGAGCTGGTTAAAGAGCTTAAGTTGTCTCCAGTTTCGCCAGCAGTGTCCACGGATACTTTTGAATCTGTTAAGATTCTTGAAGTAAAGAGACACCATAATAATTGAATGTATGTTTTATGCACTTTAAAATGCAGTTACAATCAGAGAAAGGCTTGTACTTGAAATTGTGTTTAATTTGAATAAGATGCAGTCCAGATGAGGAACTGAAGGCTCTGTGTCGTTACTGCTGCTGCGTTCATGCTGTATTCTACAGATATACTTAGTTGCTTTGGTATCAATCTTCGGCACCGCAACATATATCTCAAACCAATAGTTTGACATTAAAAAAATAAATCTAACATTAGGGTAAAATTTGCCAAAAATCGTAAAAACGGAAGTGGTAATGGCTCCTTGGTGTTGTCAGAACATGCTAGCACATTGAGGCTTATGGTTAGAGTATGTGTGTCCAAGCAACTTCGACAAAGAAAGAAATAATTTTACATTAAGTTTTCGTGGAAATCGTTTCGAAAAAATATTGGTTTTTTTTGGGGGGGGGGGGGGGGCGCCAGGAGTGAAGCTAGCCTAGAGCGCCAAATGTGCTAGGGCCGGCCTGGCCTCCCATCCACTCCTTCTCGATCTCCCTCATACACTCCTCTACCCAGTGTTTCCTGTACACATAATATGCCATATTTGATCATTTCCAATATTTGTTGTCTTTTCCTTTTCTTGCGTAGCCTTTGGGCATTAAATGAGGTGACGGTTGCCATTATCCTGATTGTCATTTTTTGTTCTTAGATTTACTCTTGTTAATTCTGTGCTGCCTCTCCATGTTTTGTCTTCTCCTTATTTGTGTCATTTTCATCGCAGAGTCCTTGTCTGATTCTGAGTCGAGTGCTTTTGGATCTAGGGCCTGGTCTGCAGTCTGTCGAAGCCGCGCCGCTCTGTGTTTCTCTTACGGAGCTAAGCTCGGCAGCTGACTGCCGCGCCGTGCTGTCCCGTTCTCCGCAGTCCGTGCTGTTTTCGTTCTGTTTTTTTGTCTTTCGTTCAGTTATTTTCTCCCCTTGCTCCCCTGTTAGCAAGCTGACTCCCAGTTCTGCACTTTTCTCCGCTTCTTTGTTTTCTCCTCCTCCCTCCCGCTTCTCGCCAGGCCTCGACGCACTGGCCGCACCAGCCGCCTCCTCTTCCTGCGCGCAATCCATTTCCTCCTCCTCTTCACCTGTGCTCTCCTCGCTCAGACTGACTTCCTCACTGTCCCCATACTAATCTTGAACCTCCTCTGTTTCACTTGTGTTGCACACACACACTCCTCCAATTTATTTAAACACAGGCTGCATTTAGTATTGTTCCGGGCATTCCCTTAGTACACATCCTGCATACTCTTATTTGCTTGTCGTGAATTACTCTAAAGTATTCCGCACCCAGCGCAGTATTGAATCTGGCTGAGTACGGCTGTGATTGGACCTGATTATTGAATTTTAGCTTGAGGAATCTTGTCCCGTCCGCCACGTTGGAACTCGACCACATCCTCCTCTTGATTGGTGACACAGCCGAATCATATTTCGCATAAAGACGTCGTTTTTAAGGTTTCCTATGTGTATAAATTAAGCTTGTGTAAATACAGTTACAATACCTATGAAGTAAAAATATAAATACATTTTGTAGCTTTCTGGAATAAAAAGTCAAATCTATATCCCATTTGGAGTTTCAGGGGTAAAAGCATTGTAGCCGAATCCAGTACAACTTAAGTAAATGGGAACTCCTTCAAACGAATAAAATCAATTAGGTAAAAAACTTTTAAACTACAAAGGATTTCATTAGTCAAGTTATTCTATTTTGTTGTCAGTTTGCTTTAATGTCACAGTGTCATTGATTGCTATGATGTCTAATATTCCTTTGATTTTTCAGCTGGGCCATTTCTATGCCTCTGCGCCTATGCCTATACCAAATGTACCGGTTGCAAAGCTGAAATATTTATACAATCTGAGGAGAAACAAGAGAGTGTGGGTGTTTTGCTTTGGCCGAAAAAGAAGGTAAAGGTTACACCATGATGTAAGACACCATCCATAGGCAATGCCACTACTTTTCGTCATATTTATAATTATGTGTGCATAATGATGTATATCATATTTTAGTATTAAGTAGCCCCTAATGAAATGTGAAGTGGGTGTGTTTGAAATAGAAGTAAATCTGTAAAGATGAACGTCACAGCCCGGCTCACGACTGTGACAATGAGGGAGACGACACGGGTGAACTGTCACTATTTCAGGATATTTATTTAACAGGATAAATTATAAGCAACAACCAAAGTCTCCAAAAACAATACAGAGCAGGGTGCTGGCCAGAGCACACCTGGCCGAGATGTGCACTGATTGTCGCTGATTTCCACTCCACCTGTAGCTCTGGGAACGGAAGAACAGCGACACCTAGTGTCCAGGTGAGAAGGGGTCATCCCAATAAATAAAGTCTGTTTGAATGCTTAAAATGACATGTTTACACGCTGCAATTTACACAAACACTTTCACATACTGCACACGTACATTCTGGTTAAACACAGTGTTTGTTGACACGAAGGCCTTCATTTGTAATAAGAATGTGTTATTGGCTATAAAAGTCTGAGAAGACTTGATCTATTGATCAATAGGTAACATATAATGACAGATTTCTCACACACGGGTCAAACAGTTTTTCAGAAACGTTTGTCAGGTTTTAATGATTATTTACACAAATAATGATAATCACGTCTTGAAAGGAATATTTGATCAGATTCAACATGGATATAAAATGTAGCCCTACTTCTAAAATGACTTTCCAGCATCCTCAGCATGAAACGTTCATGGCTCTGATAGGAAGTCTGGCTCAACTTCACCAGGAGCCTCGGCCATCAGCGGTGTGTTTGATTCCTGAACAATTACTTGATTTTATTAAAAAGAGATCATCAGCAGGTGATTGTTTTCACTCGGTGTCTCTGAACGAACATGTGGAGCAGCTAGGAAACGGGTTTTGGTGGAGCTGTGGTGCTTTTGAACTCATTTTAGGAGAGAAACTAGTGGGAAAAGCCGCTGAGCAGCGCTGCTCACCGCGGTGAACGGGTCGTGTTTGGAGGCTCCACCGACCAAATGCAGAGAGCATCAGAGCTCTTCATGACTTCAATATGAAGACAAATAAGTCAGCTACCTGCTTCCTCACTGTCAGCCTCCAGCTCCGCTCACCCACTGAGTTATTACCCGTTTGTCAGTGAAGAGAAAACATAAGTGTCTCGGCGTTCACACTGCACACGGGAGCCACTGCTCGACTGAGTCTCCACGGTTCTCATGGTGTGTTGAAGTACCGCCTCCCGATCGGGACTCTTCATCAGTCCGGTAATTCACTCCGATAGTTCGTCGTTGATCTATACGCAAAGAGAAAGATGGCAGAAGTCGCTCCAGCTCCACCCGCCGCCAAGGTTAAAGCGGCCAAGAAGAAGGTCGTGAAACCGAAGACCGCCGGCCCCAGCGTCAGTGAGCTCATCGTGAAGGCCGTGTCTGCGACCAAGGAGCGAAGTGGCGCGTCAGTGTCCGCCCTCAAGAAGGCTCTGGCTGCCGGAGGATACGATGTGGAGAAGAACAATTCCCGCGTCAACACCACCATCAAGAAGCTGGTGGTCAGCGGGACCCTGGTCCAGACCAAGGGAACCGGGGCCACCGGCTCGTTCAAGATGAGCAAGAATGTGGAGACCAAGGTCCAGAAGCCGGTGAAGAAGGCCGCTCCCAAAGCAAAGAAGCCCGCCGCCAAGAAACCCGCAGTGGCTAAAAAGCCCAAGTCGGCGGCAGCCAAGAAGCCAACAGCCGCTAAAAAGTCCCCGAAGAAGGTGAGTAAACCAGCAGCGGCCAAGACGCCCACCAAGAGCCCCAAGAAGGTGGCGAAGAGCCCCAAGAAAGTGGCGAAGAGCCCCAAGAAGGTGGTGAAGAAGGCGCCTGCTGCCAAGAAGTCCCCCGCGAAGAAGGCAGCAGCCATGAAGAAGTGAGCTGTCCTCACTGTGAAACATGTCCATCCTGGTAAAAGGTTCTTTTAAGAGCCACACACGTCTATCCACAAAGAGCTGTTTCCTCATCATTCATCACCACTTTCACTAAATATGGAGTTACAGAGTTTTTAACTACAGGGAGTCAAGATAGATTGAACCATATTAGATGTCTTTCTTACAATGTTAAGATTAAGAAGTTAGTAAATATCAAAACATCAAATATTATAAAACAGAGCTTTAGACTCTGTGAAGGAGTAGCCAACTCCTACTTCCAGACATGCATCATATAACATGATGTTCAGCGATATCGTCATTATATTATGTACCATACTTTTTAAAGAGTGTGCCTTTGTTGTTATATTTATCGTAGCTACCTCGTGTCTTTCCATGCTAAATATAAAAGTGACAGCTGCTTAGAAAAATGACAATTCCGGCCTCACATCATGTAACCATACTGTGCTGTAGTAACCTCAGGCAGCCAACAGATGGAGCTGCTCTCCAAATGATGTGAACCGGAGTAAAGTCCACTACCAGAAGAACTCTCTGCCATGTTCTGTCGAAGCTGTTTGTTTTCCAGTAGCTCAGTTTTCCTGTTTTATTGCAGCTACTCGTTTGAGTCATAGAAATGAGCTCTGTAGCTGCATCAACTTGATCAGTGGCTGTCATTAAACTAAAGTATTGATGAACTGTCATCAGACACTGCAACACCTACAGAGGGAAAGTTAAATTTACTAACAGGGAGTAGAGGGTTTTTCCAGGTGGTGTTTTCTCAGCTTTATGATTAAAACACTGAGTATTTTTTTCAGCGTATAATTAAAATACACCATCTCAAGACCAACATTACAATCTTAGCTCACCTGATGAGGCCAAAGCTATTTGAGTTCACTGAAGAAGACCCTGAGAAGTGGTCGAAAGCTCAGAAAACAAGTGGAGCTCTTGGTTGAACTGATCCAGAGTCACGCTCCTCTGAAATAATTATAAGATATCTTAGCAAAACTTGATATGTACATGCTTTTATTTACGTTTGATACTCTAATTCTGTCTTAAATTAACTTTTACATAAATAAAACCTGGCACATTGTACAGTTTAATTCAGATCAAACAAATAACTTAAGACAGGGTGCTTTGATGACTCAGGCCAAATCATAGCCAGGCCAGATCAGAGGAAACTAACATACATCTAAGGAGAAACTTTTCAAGGGGATTGCTGGAGGAAAGTGCAGAGCTGGGAGTCAGCTTGCTAACAAGGGAGCAAGGGGTGGAAATAACCGAAGGAAAGACAAAAAAAAAACAGAACGAAAACAGCACGGACTGCGGAGAACGGGTGTGAGTGAAGACGAGAGAAAGAACGGAGCATGAAGTTAAAAAAAAAGATCACAGATCACCGAACAATAGATTCTATATCAGCTGATCAGACTTCGCTGAACCCTCTCTTCTTCCTCATCCTTCCATTCGCATGCACGCAGAACCCCTTGCCACTGTCACGGTAGTATTTATTTATTTAGAGCATCGGACCGATTCCCTCACATCTGTGAATCCTCAACTCCTCTGGGATATTATTTGGAAAGTTTCTTCATTTCCTGTAAATGATCTCCAGTGCGCTCTGTGAGCCTGATGGCACAGTCACGTTCACTGCAGTGATTTGATGACACACGCTGTGTTTGAAGATATTATTAAAACCTATGAATGACTCGGCTCCGTAACTCCACGGTTAAATGGAATCTAAACGTAATTTGCTGCAAGTTATGTTTAAATTAAAAGGTTCGAGTGGAACAGATATGTCGCTCGAGCAAAACTAAGCTGTTGGTTTTATTGTAAATGATGAAGTGGATCAATAATCTGACTTCAGTTCACCACCTCACGTCTGTGTCGCCACTTTCCCGTCTCCAAAACGTTCGTACGCATGGGTCAGAGTTTGCGTTGAAATACGCAACGTTTGCTTGAGAAGTGGCGTACGCACGTTTCAGCCCCCGCAACGGTTATAAATGAGACCCCCTGTTCCCTCCCCTCGTTGCTCCTCTCTGTCTATTTTCCCTCTGTGCCTCGTTTGACCAGCGGTGGAAATGTTTGGTCCGTGTGCCCTCTCACTGGCATTTTCCTGTCTGTTCTCTTGTTGTCCGTCCTTCACTTCAGTTCTTTCATCTCCTCCTCTTGCTCTGTCCGTGATTGTTTTTACGTCTGTCTGCTCCTTCTCGTTTGTTGCCATGCTGTCCGTCTTTCGAGGTTAAACAAAAAAATCGAAATTTCCCCCAAACAGCAAGATATGTCAGGGGATTGTTGAAAATAATAAACTCTACTTTTCGAACAAACGAAAAACTGACAATACATTGACGTAGAAACTTATTTTACTTGTGAAACAGACACTTAAGTTTGGCTTTTTTCACTGCTCTTGCCATCTCACTGTGACGACCTCAATGGGCGTGTTCAGGGTGCTATGTCTGTAAGCGAATGACTCCACCCACAATACCTATTTATACATGTCAATAAATCAGGGGAAATGTTCAGAAAGTAAAAATTAAGATACAATTTTATCATAATATTGTGTGAAAACCCTGGAGTTGTCCTGCTGTGGTGTTGTGCTTGTGTGTGTTTCAGGTTTCTGTAGGCGGAAGTCAGATCTTAGTAATCAGCAGTGATTGGCACACCTGTGCTGACCAGTATTTAAGAGGGCTGCACACTGGGCTCTCCCCTTCACCAGATCTACCACCACATCCCAGCTTTTTTTCTTCTACTCGATCTACTTCTACCTATTCGTCATCGTATGTATCAATCCAACCGGATGTTAGCGTTGTGATTGTCTTGTTTGGGGTGTGTGTGTGTGTGTCCCCCTGCGGCAGTGACGCACTGTGCGGGGGCAGTGACGAAACTTTGATTTCAGAGGTGGGGGGGACACAAATATTTTTTATAAAACTCTTCAGTTCACTGTGTTTTCTAGTAGTTCTTCTAGTTTTCTGTTGCTACTTTTAAGTTTACTGTTCCCTTTTTTGGTTTGTCTGTTTGTAAAGCATGTAGCAAAACATTATCACCCAATTCTGTGTTTCACCTTGTTAGTCAACTTCACTCCATCTCAGTAGCACCAATTTTACACTTATTTTTGGAATATATGGTAAACAGACCTCATTTACATAGCACTACCCAGTGGTGGGCAGGTCAAACTGGCAGGAATATCACAGGTGGGGAGAAATTGAATAAAATGTCCATAATTCAGTGTAAGTAGTCAAGTGATCAAATTTATTTAAAATTAATGTAACACAGAACCACTGTCATTTTCTTTTTAAAATCCGTTGCATTGTTGAGGCTCTACTGTTATAATAATAATGATAATAATAATAATAACAACAACTAGAACATTTCTAAAGAAATTTTGTCAGGGCCTGGTGGAGCCCACCAATCAGAGCAGAGCAGTCACCCGCAGCGGCTCCTGTGACATTTGACACCGCTGAGAGACAAACCACTGAAACCGAAGCATTTTTGGCCAAACTGTAGTTAGTTCCTATCATTGAACCGGCTTCACTGTGAGCATCCTGAGCTCTTCCTGAACGTCTGCATATATATTTTATGTGGCTAAAGTTAGGAAATGGGGTTTTTAGAGCGATTGATAGAAACTGGTACCTCTGCTTTCCTCCAGAAATTTTCGCGCCTTTTTTTAACAACAATACATTTTATTTATCAGCACTTTCAATAAAACTCAAATACACTTTACAAGATTACTGAGAGCTTTGTAATCGATGAGGAGGATCTTGAAGTGGACGTGCTGCTTTATTGGGAGCCAGTGAAGGTGTCGCAGGATGCTGTAACGCATTTCTTTGAGTAACTTACACTTTGACTTTGAAAGAAGTCTCTTATGTCCACTTTTCTTTTTTTAGACATCCTGGCTGCGCCTAATTACCAAACACACACACACACCGATTCAAACGTTAATGTAAATGAAACCTCTGATATTACAATCCTTCCAGCTGACGTGGCCCAGGCAAAACAAACGCCCAACTTAAGGCCAATGTATGCTTCTGCGTTTTGACGGACACGGACAGATAGGACCGCCCTCTCCAACGTGGAACGCCCTCTCCGTGCCTCTCCGAGGCTCCTCGGAGAGCTTTTCGTGCCGCGCTCATTTTTCTAACTATACGTCGAAATGACGGACAGCCCACGGATAGCACTTGGCTGTGATTGGTCCGCTAACGCCAGCATTTCGGAATGGAAACTTCCTGTTCCATTCCCTACATCACAATAAACCAAAATCACAACTACGACTCTAGGATTATTGTGACAAGTGTGTCCGGCTGACGGTGGCTGGTTAGAGCACTTACAGCATGTGTGTACGGTCACATACGGTTATAACGAACTTTGATAACGGGGGTAGCGGGCTAGCCACCATGCTAACTGCGGTGGGAACAGCGCAAAAACCCGCTGACTTTAATCCCGCGGCTCTCATGACACTGTTTCTCAAACACCGTCAGGCTAGAAGCAAACACTTGGTAGTAGTTAGTATCGGCTGTCCGTGCTGACTGTGTGTGGAAGCTGGGGGGAGCTAGCTGCCTCCGTGTAGCTTCAAGCTGTTGCAGCTGTTGAATTAGCAACGCGTTTGGAAACAAGACCGGGGAACCGCTGCGCTAAGACACGATAACAAAAGCATTTTGACCCGCTGGGTGTCACTTTATTCAGCAAAAACTGTCGCGTCATCAACATCCTGTTTCTGTTACCATCGTTCACTGTGTGTGAGGAGCCGGGAGGACGTAAATAAACCAGCGTGGACTTCTTCTATATACCTCATGAGGTAGGCTTCTCTATGCTCGAATTCAGTGGCGCCATCTACTGATCTGGCGGTGAATTGTTTTCACAACAAAAAGGCTCGTAGAACTATAAATCAAAAAGGGTCCGTCCGATCCGTCCGTCCGTCATTCCGAAACGGACTCGGAGAAGCATACTGAGGCCTTTACAGCGGAAGATTAACACGGCCTCCTCCCCAACTGGCAGACCGGTGTGCGTCCTGGTGCTGTTTATAACCTGATGGAGTGACAGCGGGGACGGCCAATCACACAAGGAATGCAGAGCCAATGGAGGAGCTTGTGGGCAGGTCTAAACGAAAGCAAACTGGCTTCAGCTCGAGCGGCCGTTTCCGCTTGGTCCTAGTGCCTGACGAGTCTCTGTTTACCATAGCGTAACATGGTTTTCCGGACGGTGAAAACTGCAGGGGACCAGAACGGCCTTTTGAAAAAGCGCAGGGGACATGTCCCCTGTGTCCCCCCCCCAAATTACGTCCGTGTGCGGGGGTGTCTGAGCCTGTTTGGAAGTGTACCTCGCGACAATGGCGGAGGCAAGCATGGAGCGGGTGAGTGGAAACGCGGTGACCCACGGAGGTGATAGCGAGAGAGGCACGGAGTTAACGCAGAGCAAGAGCTGCACAAACAATGAGAGGAATGAGAGGGAGCTAACCGTAATGGTAGAGATAGAAGGCGAGGATGAAGCAACGGCGATGGAGTGGATGAGGTGTGTGAGGGAGCTGTGTGGAGGGCTGCTGGCGTGTAGACACATGGACGGAAAACAAATATGAGATGACCATGAGTCACCCGAAAGGGAATGAGAGGCTCATGGATGGGTTTAAAATTGGAGAAACGAGGCTGCATGCTAGAGAGCTTATTAATGATGAGCTGGTGGTATCATTTATGAATCTGCCATTTTACATCAAGGACAGTATGATACTAGATAAACTCCAGGCAGGGGCTGTTCTGGCTAATTGGAGGCCCTGGGCAAAGAACAATTTTGAGGCCCCCCCCCCCAAAAAAAAAAAAATCTATTTTGACTATGTGTGTGTGTATGTGTGTGAGAGAGAGAGAGAGAGAGAGAGAGAAAGAAAGAGATAGAAAGTGATTAAATAAGTGTGTGAGAAAGGGAGACATGTGAGTGAGTTAGTGTTTGTGTCATACTAACCCAGGGGTAGTCAACCTTTACTATCGAAAGAGACATTTTGCCCCCTCTTCCCCCAAATTAAATCTGCCTGGAGCCAAACAAATATTTGATAACACAGGTTATAAAGTTATATATATAGTTATACAATACATATAAAAACTATAGTTTGTTGCATTTATTAAATTATAGAACGACAATAAAAAAACTGTTTAACTGCTATTTTAACCTGTTACAAAAAAGGAAAACACCAAACTCTTATGAAGAGGAGAACATAATACATGTGTAGGCCTACTTTGAATTAAATGAAACACAGAACTCTGCTTTTTTTGCTCATCTCCAGCTTGGTACTTTTCAGCAGATGCTGTGTGCTCGCTCTGGAAATGTCTTTCAACATGACATTTCATATTGTTTGCTAATTCCTCGCCACATATCAAGCATACAGGTGTATGACAATGTATGGTGAATTGTCATACACCTGCATCGTTGCATCGTTGGCAGTGAAAGCAAATTAATCTGTCCAAGCAGAATTAAACTCTCTATTTACCTCATCTTCCATCCAGTCTGCATCTGAGAGCTCTGGGCTGTCCTTGACTTTCTTTTCACAAAACTCTTGAATCTCTGCTCTCAGGTCCCATACTGTTTTAAGCACTTTGTCCAGACTGAGCCATCTGACAGCTGTGTGGGAGCCTATGTCCCCATGTTCAGTCTCATGCTCCTCCAAAAGTGCAACAAACTGTCTGTGATTCAGCTCTTGCCCTGATAAAGTTAACTAATTTAGTTACAACATCAGTAACATGATTCATTTTTAGCACTGACTTACACAACACCTCCTGATGTATAATACACAGGGTTCATACACATTTTTAACCCATGGATTTCCATGACTTTTCCATGACTTTCCATATCTTTAAACCAACTTTCCATGACCAAACATTTTGTGAGATCTCAGTGTATACATGCAAAAGAGACTAAATTTAGTATTTAAGCTAACAATGAGAATTTCAAAGCATACAGTAAACCTTGAATTACACAAATGAGTGAGACAATAGTTTGATTGACGTCTGTTGTAACACATGGCATGCACTTTTCCATTTGTAGCCAAGCATGGTTAAATCTACACTTCCCTGGCGTAGTGCCTTATCTCACCTGCTTCCCCACCGAACATTTCAATTAGTATGAGATAGTATGCCTACTTATATTTTGAGCGTATTTCTTTTAAAAGCATTTGAATTTATTAAAACTCAGCGTAAATGAACGACATGAAAATATGAATATAACAAATCTCCATGACTTCTCCAAAACTTTTGGGATTTTTTTCAAGCACTTTTCCAGGACTGGAAAATAAACATTTAACAATTCCATGACTTTTCCAGGTTTTTCATGACCGATGTCCTCGATCCTTCTCGTTACGTTTCGTGCTTTGTCTCGTAGTGGCGGTTCAAATTGTAATCCTTAAAAACAGCGATCTTTTCTCCACAAACTAAGCACACGGCTTTCCCATTGACTTCAGTAAATAAATACTTAGCAGTCCATGTCTCATTAAAAACTCTATCTTTCTTCTCTTAACGTGGGCTGACATTTTTGCCGACTTAACAGCTAACTCACATCTCTTCTTAACTCCGTTCGCCAACACATCATCCGCTCGCGGCATTCAGGATGTACGTCAGGTAAATGTTAAAAAAAGGCACCTTCAAAATAAAAGAAATGTTGTTGTATTCTCTGCATGAATTTCACTTATTTACATGTGATTCCTAATATTCCGTTGACCTCACGCGGGCCGGTCACAGACAGCCAAAGGGCCGGATGCGGCCAGGGGGCCGTACAATGCCCAGGTTTGCTGTACAGTGTTGTGCGGGCGAGTGTGTGCGTGTGTGTCCCCAGACATCACACACAAACAGGCCCCGGGGCTCCGCCCTCTCACTTTCGCTCAGAGACACAGAGTGAGATCAGAGCTCGTTCCTGTTAAGCAGCCGGTCAGTGACAAACAAGACACGGTGTTCAAAAACCAAGTTGAAAAGAAAGTACGATGAGGCCTGTCTTGCTATTGGGTTCATATTGAATGAAGGAGGACATGAGGAGTGATTTATTTGAAAAATAAAGAAAAAAATCATAAATACGACGAGGCCCCCTGGTGGCCGAGGCCCTGAGCAACTGCCCGACTTGCCCAATGGGACGCGCCGCGCCTGACTCAAGGGCTGGGGAGTCTTGGTAGTATCTCCGATAAAGAGGAGGATGTGGCCTGGAACTAATGTGGCAGATGGGACGAGATATTTAAAAGTTAAATTCAATAGCCACATCCAGTCATTGGCTCTCCATTACTTATCTCTCCTTCGCACACCTCTATCCTCATCGCTCAGTCTAGCTTCCATCTTGTCTATCACCTGTCTGCTACTCTCCTCATCTACCTCTTTTCTTATATAACTCTGAATGAAATAACTCTTTCCACTATCCCTACAAGGTCAGGTATTTTTTTCCCTCCACTGGCTCAAAATAATTTCTCCTGCCTTGTCTTCTCTAGCCCTAAGAAATACCCTGTAAATGTTTCACCCTCTATTGCATACATCGCCTTACTTCTAATTATTGCACCTTTTCACTTTCCCTGTTTTGTCTCCTTTAGTTTATCTTTCTTCCTTATGTATCCCTCTGTAATAATTACCCCCTTCCCCAGCATTCTTCTCCTCTTCCGCTAACTCCTTTTTTAACCTTTTTTCTCTCTCTCTCTCTTTCTTTCCCCTGTTCTTATAGTGTTTTTGCTCATGCCCCTTATCCCCTCTTTCAAACTTTCCATCCACCGCCCTATATCTTCCTCATACATTCTTTCATTCATCTTGTGACAACCCTGGAGTTGTCTGCTGTGTGTGTTGTGTTTCAGGCTCCTGTAGGCGGAGTCGGACTACGGTGATCAGTGGGGATGTGGCACACCTGGGGGGGCACTACTTAAGAGGCCTGCAGACTGGGCTCTGGTCTCTCATTCACCGGGTCTACCATCACATGGACATGTGGAGGTTTTCTTTGTATTTTGTTCTTTGTAGTATTATTCCTGTAGAATAAATACTGAAACTGCAGAGCTTTGAGCCATCCAGTGTTTCTTGTTGCACACATGAACCAAGGTGTAACAAGTGGGGGCTCGTCCGAAATCCAGATCCAGGTTTGTTTCTCACTCTTTTCTGTCCTGAGAAAGTAATAGGCCTCTAGTAGGTTAAGGTTCCCCTGGAATAGTGTACTGGTTGCCTGGGTGTGTCCAGGGTGTGTGATAACTTTAGAGTGTGAATGTAGTACTTTGAGCTTACATCGGTGGGACTAATTGCATTCATTATCAGGAACTAATTAGAGGGATTTACATTTGGAGTTACCTTTCCTGGTAGAAATAAGCAACAGTATCTCTCTCGGGGGGTCTGTTGGTTTGTTATTTTTGTTTGTTATTTTTGTGCATAAACATGATTTGACTTTGTGTCTTGGGTACACGTCCATGTCCGTCTGGTGAGTAACAGCATAGCTGGGGCTTTACCTGGTCATTGGTTTTGTGTTTAAAACACCTGTCATGAAATGCATGAAGACTAGGGTCTAGAAAAGGTAGTTAGCATTGGATAGTCAGGGGAGAGGTATTCCCAAGGTGATGAAATATATATTAATTAAACATCATTTTTGTTTAAAAAGGGTTATCTGGGCTGGTTCGTTTGAAACGATAGCTACCATGGAGGATTTTGTGCAGTCTCCAATCGGTAGGTGCTAGGAAAATGTACCAGGGAGCTGTTGCTAAAAATGGCAGAGCATTATGAAATAGAGCTTCCTAAAACGGTTCGCAAGGAAGTAATGCACTCCACTTTAAAGGCCCAGTTAGGACAGGTTGGTGTTTTGCCAGTGTTTCCCCCTTCTGTTCGTTCCAGAGATGAGGTTTTTGCTGAAGAGGAAGTAGCTGCCAGATCAAGGTTAAAGGGCAAGTTTTTTCCTTTCTGACTTTGGTGACATAACATTTGAACAGAAGAAACAGGAAAATGAAGCACGTGCCCATGAAGAGTGAATTAATGCCAGGGAGCAAGAATGGGAGTTTGAACGATTAAAGGTAACTACTAGTCTGCGTGAGGTTGAACTGGAGCTGATTAAAGAGCTTAAGTTGTCTCCAGTTTCGCCAGCATTTTCCACAGATACTTTTGATGTAGATTATAATTTAAGGTTACTACAAAAATTGTGAGAAGGCTGTGGATAATTTCTTTTGTCTTTTTGAGCGGTTAAGTCAAGACTGCCAGTGGACTGATGTAGAGAAGACGTTGCTTTTACAATGTGTGCTCACAGGTAGGGCATCTTTTTTTGTTGTCTTGTGCTTTAGTTAAGGAACAGGTGTCCATGTTAGACCTGCCATCATTACCGGTTCCAGGAGTGGTGATCATCCTAGGGAGTGATCTGTCTGGAAACAAAGTATGACCTGATCTACTGCCTTCACTGGTAGGTTGTTCTACCCCAGTGGTGAGGGGACCTGTTGACCCAGAGGTATTTGCAGCATGTGCAGTAACCCGAGCACAGACTCGCTCCTCACTGGTTCCGCTCTCACTTTCTGGTTCACTCTCACTCGTGACCTCCTCTGCCTCGCTTTTGTTGCATCTGCACTCATTCATCAAGTTTTTACACAGCTCGCACTTTTTCCTCCCCTGGCTGCATTCTCTTGCAAAATGGCCCTGAACTCCACGTCTGTTGCAATGGAATTCAGGGCACTCTCATGATGTGGCCTGGTTTAATGCACATCCTACATACCTTCACCTGTTTATCATGTACTACCCGGAAGTACTCGGCCCCCAGAGCTGTGTCAAATTTAGCTGAATACGGCAACGACTATATGTGGCTGTTAAATTTCACTTTTAGGAACCTTGTTCCGTCAGCCACATTTGTGCCCGGCCACATCCTTCTTTTGATTGGGGATGCTGCCGAGACACCCCAGAGTTGTAGCTTCGCTATAATATCCCTGTCCTTAATGTAGAAAGGCAGGTTCATAAATGACACGACCAGCTCATCGTTTATCAATTCTCTGACGTGGACCCTCGTCTCTCCCGTCTTGAAACCGTCAATAGGCCTGTCTTTCCCCTTGGGGTGGCTCATCGTTATTTTGTATTTATTTTCACTTAAATGTCTGCACGCCAGCAGCCCTCCGCACAACTCCCTGACACCACGCATCAACTCCATAGCCGTCGTCTCGCCCTCTCCCTCCGTTTCCACCATCACAGTTAACTCCCTCTCGTTTCTCTCAGTGCTTGTGCCACTCTTGCTCTGCGCCATGTCTTCTCCTCTCTCGCTGTCACCCACGGTGGTGACAGCGTCTCTGCAATCCCGCTCCGTGTTTGTCTCCGCCATTGTCGCGGGCAAACATCCACACAGGCTCACCCCCGCACAGTGCGTCACTGCCGCGGGGGGACACACGCACACTAGACAAGACAATCTCAACACTTAACGTCCGGTTGGATTAACACATATGAAGAAAAGGAATAGGTGGAAATTGAAATAGTCCAAGAAAAAAGCTGGGAAGAAGGAAAAAAGAAAAAGAGAGAGAAAAAAGTCCGTAGCAGTCACCCGTGGTGGCTTGCTTCCATGTTGCAGGTTGATGAAGTCACTCGATGATGCGTTCAGGGTGTTCAGGGCGTTCAGGTTGGTGTGGCCGTAAGCGAATGAGGCCACCCACTAAACCTTATTTATACAGGTGAATATGTCAGGTAAAAGTGGAAAAAAGCTTACAGCACCTGGGATTCCCAGGCAGTCTCCCATCCAAACACTAACCAGGCCCGACCCTGCTTAGCTTCCGAGATCAGACGAGATCGGGCGTATTCAGGTTGGTGTGGCCGTAAGCGAATGAGTTCACCCACTGAGCCTTATTTATACATGTCAATACGTCAGGTAAAAGTGGAAAAAAGCTTACAGCACCCGGTATTCCCAGGCAGTCTCCCATCCAAGTACTAACCAGGCCCGACCCTGCTTAGCTTCCGAGATCAGACGAGATCGGGCGTATTTTTTTTTTTTTTTTTTTATTATCAAAAATATTTTGCATTACATTTTATGCATATTTATGTACATTACATTTTAACACATTTTGTGATATGTCATCCCCTTCCCAGTCCTGTACATTATGCATATTATTTTCCACAGAAAACACACAAATCAAAAAATTATTAAAATCAAAATCAAATCCTAAAAAAAGATTTATCCCTTTCAACCAAAATTCATTCTTACCTCATTCACATCTCCTTTTACTATTTCAATAAAAGTACTTCCATCCACAAACCCTTTTCTGAACTCGTTTTCTTCAATATAGCCCCATCTCTGTCTCAAGTCTCTCTGTTAAGTTTTTAAACACAGTCCACACATCATATTTTCTTTTCTCATAGTGAGCTGTGTTCCTTCTTATTTTCACTGCATACCTCGCATGGCTCAGCACATAGTTCATTAGGTTCACATTGCATCCATTCTGACTTTCATTCACACCAAACAGCCACAGCTTCTTCCATTCCATTCTTTCTACCCATTTCCCTTTCCAACATTTATTTATTAACATCTTTATTTTTTCAAAATATCCCCTTAGTTCTTTACATTCAACAAACTCATGCATACATGTTTCCACTTCCTCACCACATACATCGCACTCCTTTCCCACATTGCAGTCAAACTTACTTATTATTAGATTATTAAAAATCCGGTTGTGCCTTAGCATGAAATCACAATGCTTGCATTCAATGCTATTCCCTTTCACTCTCAGATTCTCCCATATGCTCTCCTCATCCATTCCTTTCATAACTCTGCTCCACACTTTCTCTGCAGCCGGTCTCCTTATCTCTTTCCCTCTCATACATTTATAAAACACTCTGGTTTTCACATTAGCCAGTCTCACCTTGCATTCTCCTTCTCCCACATACATCTCTATTTTATCTTCCCCCCTCTCCTCATTCTCTCTCTCAATCATTTCCATCCATTCTTTAGGCATTGCTTTCTTTATTTTCTCTAGTACTCCTTTTGCTGTCCCCAACCATATTTCATCCCCATTCCCTCTTACTTCGTCCACAATCACCTGTGCTCCCATGAAGCCTGGTATATACTCATACACCATATCCCTTACCTTTCTTATCCCTGCCCTCCATATCACCCTGTTGAAAATAGTTTCTCCCTCTGCCAGAATTTTTGGGTTTAAAAACACTGGTTGCTCCCATACCTGCCTCACATTCTTGCATTCATACTTCACCCCTCTCACAAACTCTCCCCACGCTCCAAGCATCTCTTTGTATATTTCAGTCGCACCATCCATCATTCCTTTTTTTAGTACCATGTACACTCCACTCTCTCCACATCCACCACATTTATTTATTGCATCATTCAAAAACACCTTCCACACTTGATCCCTGTTATCTTTTAAGTATCTTACCATCATTTTTACCCTGAGTGCTTTCTTTTTCCCTTCTAAATTCACTAGTTTTAGTCCCCCGTCCTCATACTCATTTTCTAGCACTTCCCTTGCTATTCTAACTCCCTTCCCTTCCCACAAAAAATTGTTTACCATCCCTTCCACCTCTTTCATCACTTTCTCTGGCACATCCATCACATTCATCACATATACCAGCCTACTCATTGAGTGAATTCACCACTATCACCTTCCCTTTTAGTTTTAATCTTCTTTTTTTCCAGAATCCTAATGTCTTCCTGATACTGTTCACTATCCCTTCGTATTGCCTATCCCTCCCTTCCTTTCCTTTAATTCCTAAATTCACTCCTAACAACTTGAAATAGTCTTTGTTTTCCCTCAATCCTGTCTCTCCTGTCCCTTCTCCTCTTTCTCCAAAATGCATTATTTCCGATTTTTCTCTGTTTACTCGTGCTCCTGATGCCCTGCCATACTGCTCTACGCTTTGTAGTACCTCTTCTACGCTTTCCCTATCTCTTACTGTCACCGTTGTGTCGTCTGCGTACTGGTATAGTGTGCTCTCCTGTCCCCCTGGTAACCCTATGCCCCTAATCTTCTTGTTTTGCATGATGAGTGCCGCCAACGGCTCTGCCGATAGTGCATATAGCAGCGCTGATAGCGGACATCCCTGCCTCACTGATCTTTCTAATCTGATTTCATTTGTTACTGTCCCATTAACTTTTATCCTACTGGCTGCTCCCTCGTATAATCTCCCAACCCATCCTATCATCCTATCCCCAAATCCCACCTTCTCTAATACTTTGAATAAATACCCGTGATCTACCCTATCAAATGCTTTGTTCAGATCTAAACTAACTACTATCCCTTTACTGTTCTCACTCATGTATGTTATTGTGTCCCTAATACTACTTACTGTGTCCGCTATGTCTCTCCCTGGTATACTATATGCTTGTGTTCTTCCCACCACCGTCCCTATCACTTCCTTCATCCTATTTCAACCCAGTCTCATCAGAAAACGTTCAATGGCAACGTTGGTCCACTTAGAACGACGTTACCATCTCACAATCTGGCCTCTCAGATTGTGAGATGGTAACATTTAGTCCTCCCATTGTTTTGCATTGGCGTGTTCTCACGTCACGTGACTCTCAAGCTCCCATCTGCGGAGAGGAAAACATGGCAGAGATTCCTTATTTTTTCAGATAAAAATATAATTTTGTAACTTAGTTTGGGCATAAAAATACATTCTGACACCATTTCTAGCGAGAAATGTGCTCTTTGCTTCCATAGTCTTCAGCCAGTTCGTGCTTATGATAAATATTTTAATAGTTATCACGCATGTGTTTATCGTTGCTATGACGGTTGCCATGCCACCACGGCGCAGCGTGGTGTTTAAATCACAGTCCCTGCGTGGTGTCCTTCAGTGATCGTGAATGTTATTCATGTTATATAATAGTAATATTTGAGGCTAGATTACATCTCTAATGAGAAGGAACCTGCGAGTCTGTTCATACCGAGGCCGGCCCGAGTGCGCGAGCCGAGCGGCCCGAGCGGCGCGAGCCGAGCGGCCCGAGTGCGCGAGCGGACATGACGTGTGGCTGTCGTAAAAACCCTATTTGTAAACAACCAGTCCTTTAACTAAGCGCTACGTCATAAACACGGCGCGCTTGGAAGACCACGATGTCATCTTCCTTCTGTCAGGTAAGTAGTTTATTGTTTTTAAAGATCGTTACGATCTAGGTTTACAGTCCGAGTGCGGAGAGAGTCCGTCAATCCACACTATGGATGCTATTCTTCAGCTAATACGCCATTGTTAGCCACATGCTTCAGCCCACGGTAGCCTGTGCTACCTGGGAGGTGAATACATTGTTGTTGAAACCAGTTCAAGACGCTTAGCTCATCATTGAGGGACGCTACAATATAAATATAAACATGAATTTGATTTATGAATGCTTTAGATTAATAAGGAGTGTATTTCTCTACTATTACTCCACAATATCAGGTCAATTTGGTTTAATGTATAGTATGCACTATGACAATAATGTTTCCATGTTATGGAGTTGCGATTCATTTTATAAAACAATTGCTATGTTCTGTTTTTTAATCAAGGAGGATCCCAGTGAAGCTACAGGAGTTTCATTAACGTCAACAACTTGGACCGAACACTTTGTTTTGCTTGATGAAGAGCAGGAAGGGCAGCCTGGAGAGAAAGAGAAGCCGGGTTGAGCCCACTACCATCATCCACGTACCACGAGGAAGATGAGGGAGAGAAATGATCCTACCATTAAAGAGGTACTTTTAAGTTACATACCAGAAACACCATTTTATATAATGTGCTAAATATACATTTTATTACATCCCCAAAGTACGCTTGCTGAAATACAAGTTTATATCACACTGAAAGAATTTTGATCAATCATGCTTCCCTGCTGTGATTGTTTAACTGGGAAAACAACTTTTTCCACAGGAAGGCAAGTAAATTTAAGGAATACATGTGCAAAGTTTTCCTCTGTTATGTATAATGATGACCCCCATCAAACATAATGTTAGCAATATTTACACCTTTTAATTTATACTGATTATTTCTGTCTACATGTGTGAATTTGCCTTCATTAGTTTCAGAAAAGAGCGATGATGTATCGGTCAGTGGGCGGCAGCACGAGACTCCGCAAACTAGTCTGTAAGCAAAGCAGACGAAGGCATCGAGGTTGCGGCCTGCCATCATTGTTATTTTTGCTTAAGGGACTGAATATGTTTCATGCAGGAATATTAGCATTTCCCTTATATCTACCAAAACTGCTTGTTTCCCAGACTGCAGTTTTGTTTTGATCCGATGTGGTGTGCAAATACAACCGTATCTGCAATGGGTTGTGGGGCATTAACATTTGTAACTCTAATTTTGTTTTGACAGACTGTGAAAAGAACGTTGAGAACATCACCACTCTACAGGAAGACACAGTCCAGTAATGGGTGTCAGAATTTCAGTAGTGAACGACAGGTACTGTGGAAAAATGTGTGTCATTGTTGTACAATGTCCTTTGACTCTGTTTACACAAGGTTAACACAAAAAGGTTTGATTGTAAACTGATATTGGTATGAATTCATGTTATTCTCCTCTTCACAAGAAACAAACAATCCAAATTACCTGCAGAAAGCCCTTGATGGACGCTTCAGCTGCATCGTCAGACTGGCCAGACAGCAAGATGCCAACTTTAATGCCAATTTATTTGTGTAACATTCTGTGACCAAATGTATAGATAACTTTTTGTAGATTGTAAAAAAGATAACCCATTTATTAAAAAAAAACTACACTAGAATTACCGCACTGCGTTGTATGACTCCGCTAACCAGAGCAGTGTCCGTCTACATATTTCTACATATTTTCTCTCGTATAAATGACACTGTGTCTCTTGACAACTGAAACCATAAGATGAGGTCAGTGTGGCCTTGACCTTTTGACTTTAACACAAATACACAGTTAGACAATCCGAAAACATACAGTTATGCCAAAATATATTTTGTTTCACATTCTAGATGGCATAAGCAGAGACATCAACTCAGGAAAAATATTTCTGTAGAAAAGAAAGCCCTGTACGTGTGTACGTAGGTATACGTACACACGTACAAACGCACTATTGAGACGTTTTGTTTTTTATCATATATTCTCAGGAAGGACTGATGCATTTACTGAGACGGGACGTGAGGGCCTACTCTGCGTGCTCAGAGTTCAAGCCCAGCAGGCTGCAGCGGGCCTGACATATTCCGGAACAGCAGCACAGTCTTTGGATGACTCCTCTGAAGATGAAACATGGCGAGGTACTTCTCCACTGATGAAGAACTGTGAGGGCTGTGATTAGCTACACTCTCTTGCTACAAGGCTACTCTTGCTACTCCCTGGCAGCCTTAGGAAGGCATTAGCTTGCTGTTGGGTAGCTGTTAGCTTCAGCATTTTTAGTTTTTAGCGGCCTGTGTGACGTTTATGTTTAAAACCAAAAAATCAGAGGGAACCATCTTCATAATTTAACACTATGGTTTGTTTGTGTGTCCTTCAGTTCTTCTCAAGAGAAGCAGTACAGGTGTGCCTCAGCTCCACGGTCCCTCCTGCAACCTCCGCTCCTGATGCTAACCTCATGTCTCCATCACACCAAGCAGCAGACCTGGATTGACAGACCTTTCTCCAGAGCTGCCCCCTCCCTCTGAAACCCCCCTCTCCAAAACACTATTTGTGTAGTTTTTAAAGTATTTTTTGCATGAGAATTGTTGATCATAACATTTCCAGCAGATGCCTTAATGTAATGTTTGTGCACAATAAATGACATTGATCATAACATATTGCTATTTCCTTGCACTTCTACACCATGATATTGTCAGATAAGATGCTGATTACATTAAAGCAGTGAATGCTCTTCTTTAAGCAACATAAACACACAATGATCCAATGGATCGGAAGTAGAATGGGCACATTACATTCTGTAGAGAATGCCTCAGTAATTGAAGTCAGAAAATAACTTTCTTTATCTGAGGTTCCAGTCATTTATAGTCACAGCAAAGCACACAGGTCTGGTTGTCTAGGGACACCCATATCATATTGTTTAAGATGTGTAACATCAAGTTTGTGTATCAGTGCAAAATACATACCGTCATTAGTCAAGAGTTCACCCTCTTGTTTACACTAAATTTAGGTGACCCAGATGTTTCACAATGCAATCTGATAAGGTCGTATGAGAAACATTCTTAACATTAAAGAAATGAACACAGAGGATAGCAATAGATGTTTGACTCAAATCAGTAGCTGGTAATCAGCAGCCTGACTTTTTCAAACACATTAATACCACAATGAATGAGGCAGGGGTTTTCCATCAGAAATCATTTCTGGGACATTAATTTAAAAGATCTCCAGTATAAGTAAATGTGTTTTAAAATTGGTTTACATCCAAGTGAGAGGCTGTCCCATCACATGGATTTAAGACATATATATTGTTTGTATAAACTGTCCCTCAGTTAAGTACTTGCACTTCTTGAAAAGCTCTATATAAATAAGATGTATTATTGTTTATACATTGCTTTATACATGTTGTCCTAAAAGTCACTGTAGATACAGAAACAACAGTATGGTTCAGGTGACAGTGAGTGGAATGTGAAGGTAATTCCAATGAGCTCAAGAGAAACCTAATGTGACGATATAGTTGATTTCTGATAGATAATCCCTGCCTCATTCATTGTGGTATTAATGTGTTTGAAAAAGTCAGGCTGCTGATTACCAGCTACTGATTTGAGTCAAACATCTATTGCTATCCTCTGTGTTCATTTCTTTAATGTTAAGAATGTTTCTCATAAGACCTTATCAGATTGCATTGTGAAACATCTGGGTCACCTAAATTTAGTGTAAACAAGAGGGTGAACTCTTGACTAATGACGGTATGTATTTTGCACTGATACACAAACTTGATGTTACACATCTTAAACAATATGATATGGGCGCCACTTAGACAACCAGACCTGTGTGCTTTGCTGTGACTATAAATGACTGGAACCTCAGATAAAGAAAGTTATTTTCTGACTTCAATTACTGAGGCATTCTCTACAGAATGTAATGTGCCCATTCTACTTCCGATCCATTGGATCATTGTGTGTTTATGTTGCTTAAAGAAGAGCATTCACTGCTTTAATGTAATCAGCATCTTATCTGACAATATCATGGTGTAGAAGTGCAAGGAAATAGCAATATGTTATGATCAATGTCATTTATTGTGCACAAACATTACATTAAGGCATCTGCTGGAAATGTTATGATCAACAATTCTCATGCAAAAAATACTTTAAAAACTACACAAATAGTGTTTTGGAGAGGGGGGTTTCAGAGGGAGGGGGCAGCTCTGGAGAAAGGTCTGTCAATCCAGGTCTGCTGCTTGGTGTGATGGAGACATGAGGTTAGCATCAGGAGCGGAGGTTGCAGGAGGGACCGTGGAGCTGAGGCACACCTGTACTGCTTCTCTTGAGAAGAACTGAAGGACACACAAACAAACCATAGTGTTAAATTATGAAGATGGTTCCCTCTGATTTTTTGGTTTTAAACATAAACGTCACACAGGCCGCTAAAAACTAAAAATGCTGAAGCTAACAGCTACCCAACAGCAAGCTAATGCCTTCCTAAGGCTGCCAGGGAGTAGCAAGAGTAGCCTTGTAGCAAGAGAGTGTAGCTAATCACAGCCCTCACAGTTCTTCATCAGTGGAGAAGTACCTCGCCATGTTTCATCTTCAGAGGAGTCATCCAAAGACTGTGCTGCTGTTCCGGAATATGTCAGGCCCGCTGCAGCCTGCTGGGCTTGAACTCTGAGCACGCAGAGTAGGCCCTCACGTCCCGTCTCAGTAAATGCATCAGTCCTTCCTGAGAATATATGATAAAAAACAAAACGTCTCAATAGTGCGTTTGTACGTGTGTACGTATACCTACGTACACACGTACAGGGCTTTCTTTTCTACAGAAATATTTTTCCTGAGTTGATGTCTCTGCTTATGCCATCTAGAATGTGAAACAAAATATATTTTGGCATAACTGTATGTTTTCGGATTGTCTAACTGTGTATTTGTGTTAAAGTCAAAAGGTCAAGGCCACACTGACCTCATCTTATGGTTTCAGTTGTCAAGAGACACAGTGTCATTTATACGAGAGAAAATATGTAGAAATATGTAGACGGACACTGCACTGGTTAGCGGAGTCATACAACGCAGTGCGGTAATTCTAGTGTAGTTTTTTTTTAATAAATGGGTTATCTTTTTTACAATCTACAAAAAGTTATCTATACATTTGGTCACAGAATGTTACACAAATAAATTGGCATTAAAGTTGGCATCTTGCTGTCTGGCCAGTCTGACGATGCAGCTGAAGCGTCCATCAAGGGCTTTCTGCAGGTAATTTGGATTGTTTGTTTCTTGTGAAGAGGAGAATAACATGAATTCATACCAATATCAGTTTACAATCAAACCTTTTTGTGTTAACCTTGTGTAAACAGAGTCAAAGGACATTGTACAACAATGACACACATTTTTCCACAGTACCTGTCGTTCACTACTGAAATTCTGACACCCATTACTGGACTGTGTCTTCCTGTAGAGTGGTGATGTTCTCAACGTTCTTTTCACAGTCTGTCAAAACAAAATTAGAGTTACAAATGTTAATGCCCCACAACCCATTGCAGATACGGTTGTATTTGCACACCACATCGGATCAAAACAAAACTGCAGTCTGGGAAACAAGCAGTTTTGGTAGATATAAGGGAAATGCTAATATTCCTGCATGAAACATATTCAGTCCCTTAAGCAAAAATAACAATGATGGCAGGCCGCAACCTCGATGCCTTCGTCTGCTTTGCTTACAGACTAGTTTGCGGAGTCTCGTGCTGCCGCCCACTGACCGATACATCATCGCTCTTTTCTGAAACTAATGAAGGCAAATTCACACATGTAGACAGAAATAATCAGTATAAATTAAAAGGTGTAAATATTGCTAACATTATGTTTGATGGGGGTCATCATTATACATAACAGAGGAAAACTTTGCACATGTATTCCTTAAATTTACTTGCCTTCCTGTGGAAAAAGTTGTTTTCCCAGTTAAACAATCACAGCAGGGAAGCATGATTGATCAAAATTCTTTCAGTGTGATATAAACTTGTATTTCAGCAAGCGTACTTTGGGGATGTAATAAAATGTATATTTAGCACATTATATAAAATGGTGTTTCTGGTATGTAACTTAAAAGTACCTCTTTAATGGTAGGATCATTTCTCTCCCTCATCTTCCTCGTGGTACGTGGATGATGGTAGTGGGCTCAACCCGGCTTCTCTTTCTCTCCAGGCTGCCCTTCCTGCTCTTCATCAAGCAAAACAAAGTGTTCGGTCCAAGTTGTTGACGTTAATGAAACTCCTGTAGCTTCACTGGGATCCTCCTTGATTAAAAAACAGAACATAGCAATTGTTTTATAAAATGAATCGCAACTCCATAACATGGAAACATTATTGTCATAGTGCATACTATACATTAAACCAAATTGACCTGATATTGTGGAGTAATAGTAGAGAAATACACTCCTTATTAATCTAAAGCATTCATAAATCAAATTCATGTTTATATTTATATTGTAGCGTCCCTCAATGATGAGCTAAGCGTCTTGAACTGGTTTCAACAACAATGTATTCACCTCCCAGGTAGCACAGGCTACCGTGGGCTGAAGCATGTGGCTAACAATGGCGTATTAGCTGATGAACAGCGTCCATAGTGTGGATTGACGGACTCTCTCCGCACTCGGACTGTAAACCTAGATCGTAACGATCTTTAAAAACAATAAACTACTTACCTGACAGAAGGAAGATGACATCGTGGTCTTCCAAGCGTGCCGTGTTTATGACGTAGCGCTTAGTTAAAGGACTGGTTGTTTACAAATAGGGTTTTTACGACAGCCACACGTCATGTCCGCTCGCGCACTCGGGCCCCTCGGCTCGCGCCGCTCGGGCCGCTCGGCTCGCGCACTCGGGCCGGCCTCGGTATGAACAGACTCGCAGGTTCCTTCTCATTAGAGATGTAATCTAGCCTCAAATATTACTATTATATAACATGAATAACATTCACGATCACTGAAGGACACCATGCAGGGACTGTGATTTAAACACCACGCTGCGCCGTGGTGGCATGGCAACCGTCATAGCAACGATAAACACATGCGTGATAACTATTAAAATATTTATCATAAGCACGAACTGGCTGAAGACTATGGAAGCAAAGAGCACATTTCTCGCTAGAAATGGTGTCAGAATGTATTTTTATGCCCAAACTAAGTTACAAAATTATATTTTTATCTGAAAAAACAAGGAATCTCCGCCATCCCACGCCTCGGCTGGCGCCTATCAGCTGACTGAGAACTGGTGCGGACCAGGGGAATCCGACTGTTTAATTAAAACAAGCATCGCGAAGGGCCACGGTGGGTGTTGACGCGATGTGATTTCTGCCCGACACTAAAAACAGGTCAAACTGAGGAGGGCTTGTTAAGTTATCTTGACTCACGCAGTGTAACTTGGTGTAAAAAGTATGAGCGTAGCGTCTGTTTAAGTACTTTATTCTCATTTGCATCGGCTCTATTCATCCGTCTCATGCACAGGTGACTAGGGAATTGACAACATACGTCATACACACAGAAGCCGTAACACATCTAATAAACGGGCAATACTGCTACCGTAAATCAATGAGAAGAGCGTTCTCTATAATGATACTTTAACAGGGCTGTTTTAGACAGGGTAAAAAGGTGCTATTTTTATCCTTGTGGTATTTTGACCAAAATATGTTACAGACATTTCATTAAGATCCCGAGGAACCATTTCAACTTGCGGTAAAATGGGCATAATATGTCTCTGTTAAATAAAGTTTAGTTAAATCAAAGATTGTTTCATAAATCTGCTCATTAAAAGATAAGAGTGAAAAGAGGACTGACATTTTTTTAAATAGTGCTTTTTAAATAATGATTTAATTATTTTTCTGGCACAAAAAGGTGAATGAATAATAACAAAAAGAAAATAAACAAATATCGGTTTCGGCTATCGGCCAGATTGTTATTTTAAATATCGGTATCGGTATCGGCCAAGAATTTCCATATCGGTGCATCCCTAATATATATATATATATTACATAACACTGTTCAAATCAATTCAAAGATTATATCCTTAGATTATTGGATCCTATGATGCTGTCATGTCACATAGATAATTGGATCCTTTGATACCATAGGTTATTTGATCATTTGACTTACATATAAAAGAGCAACAGGTACAATTGCCTTATATATAAAGGAACAACACCTCTCATGAGTCCAATCACACCATTAGTAGACCTCAGTTGCACGAGAACCTTCTCTCTGACAACTTCCTCAAACCGCGACAGACGACAGTCAGCAGACAAGCGCTTCACAGCAAAACTACTTTACAAGAACTTTTCCTACATTGGATCAACTGCTTTCATCAAACATGGAGAAGATCAACTTCTCCGCAGACACAGTACGTTTTGTTCTTAGCAGGAGAGACTTCAAAACACAACTGTCTTTTATTACTTTAATGTAGTTTTAAAGACTTTAAAAGCAGACATGTGTAAATGACTAAAGTCCATTCAGCTCTGTCTGTTTGAATATATCTGACGTTAGGATGGGACTGTGTATTTACCTGTTATATCTATATTTGTATCTTTCAGTCTCTTGGACAAATGCAGTCGGATGAAAACACGAGTGTCATTGAGACGTGTTGATGTTGTTTTGATTGTCTACTTAGAGACTGGTAAAAACTTAGAAACTCGTCTGGGCAGTGAGGCGGGAGACACTCGCGCCACTAGGTGGGCGGGGCTACATTCGCCTGTATAGGTGTTTATTTTACATGCGTGTCGTCTTGCAGGTGGGTCGTGATAGTATATTGTTTACTTTACAGTGTGTATTTCAGCTCCGACACACACAGACTCTGTAATTAAGTCATGTATTGTTATTGTGCCTTATGAAGACGAGTTATAAGCTAATGTTCAATAGGTCTATATTGTAAATGTTTATATTTCTTTATGACTGATAATGTATGTTAAGATGTTTGAAGTAAAGAGACACCATAATAATTTATAGTATGTTTTATGCACTTTAAAATGCAGTTACACTCACAGAAATGCTTGTACTTGAAATTGTGTTTAATTTGAACAAGATGCAGTCCAGATGAGGTTAGTTTGACGTTAAAAAAATTAATCTAACATTAGGGTAAAATTAGCCAAAAATCGTAAAAACGGAAGGGGTACTGGCTCCTTGGTGTTGTCAGAACATGCTAGCACATGGAAGCTTATGGTTAGAGTATGTGTGTTGGTTTTTTTTTGGGGGGGGGGGGGGCGCCAGGAGTGAAGCTTGCCTAGAGCGCCAAATGTGCTAGGGCCGGCCCTGCCTCCCATCCACTCCTTCTCAATCTCCCTCATACACTCCTCATCCCAGTGTGTTTCCTGTACACATAATGTGCCATATTTGAACATTTCCAATATTTGTTGTCTTTTCCTTTTCTTGCGTAGCCTTTGGGCATTAAATGAGGTGACGGTTGCCATTGTTTATTCAAGATTGTCAGCTTTTGTTCAAAGCTTGCGGAGCTTTGCCGTAAATTTTAGAAAAGTGGGGCGACGCCCGTCAGCACGTAAGAAGGGATACGTAAGCACGTAAGGGACCCGGAAGGGCTCTTGCGCTTACGGGCCCGTGAAAACGCAGAAGCATGTTTCAGGCTTTAGATTTACTCTTCTTGTTAATTCTTTGCTGCCTCTCCGTGTTTTGTCTTCTCCTTATTTGTGTTATTTTCATCGCAGAGTCCTTGCCTGAGTCTGAGTCTGAGTCGAGTGCTTTTGGATCGAGAGCCTGGGCTGCAGTCTCTGTCAGTGCCGCACTGCGGTCAAGTGAGCAGACGTTCGTCTTTTCGTGGTCAAGTGAGCAGACGTTCGTCTTTTCCTGATTTCAAGTGCGCCCGTATTACAGAGTGTACGGTAGTCCATGATACGGAGCGAGCCAATCTTTTATGCTACTGTAAAATCCCTTTATTCCATAATTTCTGACAAAGGCTGACACAGTTGTGCTCAGGACCATCCAGACTGTACACTCATTCAGTATCAAGCATATTTACTGTATCATTTTGGAGAAATTCAGCCTTAAAGTTCATTATTTTGAATTGAAAAAAGCATTATGTGCAAAATGTACCCTTCCGTAAAATCCCTTTATTCCATAATTTCTGACAAAGGCTGATACAGGTGTCCTCAGGACCATCCAGACTGTTCACTTACTCAGTATCAAGCATATGTACTGTATCATTCTGGAGCAATTCAGCCTCAAAGTTTAATATTTTGAAGTGAAAAAGGCATAGTTCCTTTTTTTTTGTTGAAATAAGCATTATGTTCAATATTTACCCTTCTGTAAAATCCCTTTATTCCATAATTTCTGACAAAGGCTGATACAGGTGTCCTCAGGACCATCCTGACTGTTCACTTACTCAGTATCAAGCATATTTACTGTATCATTCTGGAGCAATTCAGCCTCAAAGTTTATTATTTTGAAGTGAAAAAGGCAAAGTTCCTTTTTTTTGTTGAAAAAAGCATTATGTTCAATATTTACCCTTCTGTAAAATCCCTTTATTCCATAATTTCTGACAAAGGCTGATACAGTTGTGCTCAGGACCATCCAAACTGTACACTCACTCAGTATCAAGCATATTTACTGTATCCTTCTGTAGAAATTCAGCCTCAAAGTTCATTACTGTATGTATATATTTGTATTCTATTTTATTCTATTTAGTTATATATTGTTGTTTTTATATTGTTGTTTTAAGTTAAAGTGCACCAATGACACCAAGGCAATTTCCTGTTTGTGCAAATATACTTGGCAAATAAAATAATTCTGATTCTGATTCTGATTCTGATTATTTTGAATTGAAAAAGGCAGCCTCAAAGTTCATTTATTTTGAATTGAAAAAGGCAAAGTTCCTTTTTTTTTGTTGAAAAAAGCATTATGTTCAATACTTACCCTTCTGTAAAATCCCTTTATTCCATAATTTCTGAGACAGGCTGCTACAGTTGTCCTCAGGACCATCCTGACTGTACACTCACTCAGTATCAAGCATATTTACTGTATCATTTTGGAGAAATTCAGCCTTAAAGTTCATTATTTAGAATTGAAAAAAGCATTATGTTCAATACTTACCCTTCTGTAAAATCCCTTTATTCCATAATTTCTGAGACAGGCTGGTACAGTTGTCCTCAGGACCATCCTGCCTGTACACTCATTCAGTATCAAGCCTATTTACTGTATCATTTTGGAGAAATTCAGCCTTAAAGTTCATTATTTAGAATTGAAAAAAGCATTATGTTCAATATTTACCCTTCTGTAAAATCCCTTTTTTCCATAATTTCTGAGAGAGGCTGCTACAGTTGTCCTCAGGACCATCCAGACTGTTCACTCACTCAGTATCAAGCATATTTACTGTATCATTTTGGAGAAATTCAGCCTCAAAGTTCATTTATTTTGAATTGAAAAAGGCAAAGTTCCTTTTTTTTTGTTGAAAAAAGCATTATGTTCAATACTTACCCTTCTGTAAAATCCCTTTATTCCATAATTTCTGAGACAGGCTGCTACAGTTGTCCTCAGGACTATCCTGACTGTACACTCACTCAGTATCAAGCATATTTACTGTATCATTTTGGAGAAATTCAGCCTTAAAGTTCATTATTTAGAATTGAAAAAAGCATTATGTTCAATATTTACCCTTCTGTAAAATCCCTTTTTTCCATAATTTCTGAGAGAGGCTGCTACAGTTGTCCTCAGGACCATCCAGACTGTTCACTCACTCAGTATCAAGCATATTTACTGTATCATTTTGGAGAAATTCAGCCTCAAAGTTCATTTATTTTGAATTGAAAAAGGCAAAGTTCCTTTTTTTTTGTTGAAAAAAGCATTATGTTCAATACTTACCCTTCTGTAAAATCCCTTTATTCCATAATTTCTGAGACAGGCTGCTACAGTTGTCCTCAGGACCATCCTGACTGTACACTCACTCAGTATCAAGCATATTTACTGTATCATTTTGGAGAAATTCAGCCTCAAAGTTCATTTATTTTGAATTGAAAAAGGCAAAGTTCCTTTTTTTTTGTTGAAAAAAGCATTATGTTCAATACTTACCCTTCTGTAAAATCCCTTTATTCCATAATTTCTGAGACAGGCTGCTACAGTTGTCCTCAGGACCATCCTGACTGTACACTCACTCAGTATCAAGCATATTTACTGTATCATTTTGGAGAAATTCAGCCTTAAAGTTCATTATTTAGAATCGAAAAAAGCATTATGTTCAATATTTACCCTTCTGTAAAATCCCTTTTTTCCATAATTTCTGAGAGAGGCTGCTACAGTTGTCCTCAGGACCATCCAGACTGTTCACTCACTCAGTATCAAGCATATTTACTGTATCATTTTGGAGAAATTCAGCCTCAAAGTTCATTTATTTTGAATTGAAAAAGGCAAAGTTCCTTTTTTTTTGTTGAAAAAAGCATTATGTTCAATACTTACCCTTCTGTAAAATCCCTTTATTCCATAATTTCTGAGACAGGCTGCTACAGTTGTCCTCAGGACCATCCTGACTGTACACTCACTCAGTATCAAGCATATTTACTGTATCATTTTGGAGAAATTCAGCCTCAAAGTTCATTATTTAGAATTGAAAAAAGCATTATGTTCAATATTTACCCTTCTGTAAAATCCCTTTTTTCCATAATTTCTGAGAGAGGCTGCTACAGTTGTCCTCAGGACCATCCAGACTGTTCACTCACTCAGTATCAAGCATATTTACTGTATCATTTTGGAGAAATTCAGCCTCAAAGTTCATTTATTTTGAATTGAAAAAGGCAAAGTTCCTTTTTTTTTGTTGAAAAAAGCATTATGTTCAATACTTACCCTTCTGTAAAATCCCTTTATTCCATAATTTCTGAGACAGGCTGCTACAGTTGTCCTCAGGACCATCCTGACTGTACACTCACTCAGTATCAAGCATATTTACTGTATCATTTTGGAGAAATTCAGCCTCAAAGTTCATTTATTTTGAATTGAAAAAGGCAAAGTTCCTTTTTTTTTGTTGAAAAAAGCATTATGTTCAATACTTACCCTTCTGTAAAATCCCTTTATTCCATAATTTCTGAGACAGGCTGCTACAGTTGTCCTCAGGACCATCCTGACTGTACACTCACTCAGTATCAAGCATATTTACTGTATCATTTTGGAGAAATTCAGCCTTAAAGTTCATTATTTAGAATTGAAAAAAGCATTATGTTCAATATTTACCCTTCTGTAAAATCCCTTTTTTCCATAATTTCTGAGAGAGGCTGCTACAGTTGTCCTCAGGACCATCCAGACTGTTCACTCACTCAGTATCAAGCATATTTACTGTATCATTTTGGAGAAATTCAGCCTCAAAGTTCATTTATTTTGAATTGAAAAAGGCAAAGTTCCTTTTTTTTTGTTGAAAAAAGCATTATGTTCAATACTTACCCTTCTGTAAAATCCCTTTATTCCATAATTTCTGAGACAGGCTGCTACAGTTGTCCTCAGGACCATCCTGACTGTACACTCACTCAGTATCAAGCATATTTACTGTATCATTTTGGAGAAATTCAGCCTCAAAGTTCATTTATTTTGAATTGAAAAAGGCAAAGTTCCTTTTTTTTTGTTGAAAAAAGCATTATGTTCAATACTTACCCTTCTGTAAAATCCCTTTATTCCATAATTTCTGAGACAAGCTGCTACAGTTGTCCTCAGGACCATCCTGACTGTACACTCACTCAGTATCAAGCATATTTACTGTATCATTTTGGAGAAATTCAGCCTTAAAGTTCATTATTTAGAATTGAAAAAAGCATTATGTTCAATATTTACCCTTCTGTAAAATCCCTTTTTTCCATAATTTCTGAGAGAGGCTGCTACAGTTGTCCTCAGGACCATCCAGACTGTTCACTCACTCAGTATCAAGCATATTTACTGTATCATTTTGGAGAAATTCAGCCTCAAAGTTCATTTATTTTGAATTGAAAAAGGCAAAGTTCCTTTTTTTTTGTTGAAAAAAGCATTATGTTCAATACTTACCCTTCTGTAAAATCCCTTTATTCCATAATTTCTGAGACAGGCTGCTACAGTTGTCCTCAGGACTATCCTGACTGTACACTCACTCAGTATCAAGCATATTTACTGTATCATTTTGGAGAAATTCAGCCTTAAAGTTCATTATTTAGAATTGAAAAAGGCATTATGTGCAAAATGTATCCTTCTGTTAAATCTCTTTGATCCATAATTTCTGACAAAGGTTGCTACACTTTGGCTAATCCTCACTCCATTCACCCATATGTAACTTAAATGCAATATTGTGTGTATTTCTTTCGTTCATTTTGGAGTAAATAAAAATTTCCATTTCCCTTGCTAATTTCCGTGTGCTCTCTCTGTCCTTGAACATCAGCAAGGTTTGCAAGGGGATGGAGGTGGGAGAAAATAATTGTTTATATACTTCTGTATGTATGATGTTTCATTTTCAATTGTGAAAACCAATAAATAAAGTGAAAAAATGAGTAGTATACCCTTTATTTATTGATTTATTGATTTAATATTTATGTATTTATTCATTTTTATATTGTAGAGTCCTCGTTTACAGAGGACAGGGAACTTCTCCTTCGTTTAACAACTTTTATTAACATTTACACGGACATGTGCACTACTCCTTTCAATTTCTCCTGTCTTCCCCAAACAGCCCCATCCTATTCGTCTAAACAATCACATGTCCCCCCCCCCGACCCCTTCAGTGACAGTCAGGATCTCAGAACACTCCTTAAACACAGTGTTTTACTGAATAACGTCAAACCCCCATATAAACATAAAACCCACATATAAACATAAAACCCAGTCCGTTACACTATATTTAATTTTTTTTTTAATTTAAATTTAATTAATTACTTAATTAAATTACTTTTTTATTTTATATTACAGTAGGTAACTTTACACTGAATAAGCGCATGGGCGGTATTATAACACCTGAATTGCTCTTCCAACGAGGTGGAGGAATGGCGCCCACACGAGGGTAAGTTGCCCTTGCAAATATTTCTTATGGCTACTTGGGCTCAAGTGACATGGGATGTTGACAGTATTAGTAGCTAAATAGCGCCATCCTATCCTTTTTTTTTACTATTTGTGACAGGCGGACCCCGCTAGTTTATAACTATTACACTGTGGTTATTATAAGGGAATTTAGTTATTTTCTGAATTTCTAAGTTTATAGGCTACAGCAGCCGACTATGCGCAGCCGGGCCTACAGAAACACTTCAAGAAATACAGCAGCATAACACAATATGTTTTTCTTTTGTTCACTTTAGAGTCTTTGTGTTCTCTACGTTTGGAAAGGTAAGCAAGCCCACTCCAGCCAAATGTAGGCCTACTTTTAATTAATACATTTAATTGTTTTCCCCTGGATTATATGTTGTTCATTTCATCCAAAGCCCAACAAACGGGTGTTTGGAGCAGGCACGGCGGCAGGATCTCAATTTCGGGTGAACCAGAGCAATTTTGGCCTATTCATTACAGATATTAAGTCAATGGCGCAGTATTTCACTGGGCGCATTATCAAGATAGTAATCTGTGTCTCTTTGGGCGGGTGCCCAACGCACACACACTGCCTAGACACACACAGAGCACCGCACCGCACATATGTAAACGATTACAAATAAACGTCATTTATGTTTTTCTCTCTTGTGCGAGATGACCCGGTGCATAAAGATAGTTAATGAAACGCGCGGCTCCCAGTCCCGGAGTCAGTGTGCGCGCGTGCGTGCGTGCGTGTGACAGCTGAGATTTGGATGTGTACAAGAGTCCAGATCATTAATTACATTAGATCCTGACCGATCACATGTGTGGAGATTAATGATCGGGGAGTAACAGATTACATGTAACGGCGTTCCGTATTTAGAATAAAAAACACGAGTAACGGTATTCCGTTATAGTTACAGTTTAAATTGGTGTATTTACTTTCTTTCCCGAGAGCCCCCGCTGACGGGGGCTACAGCGTCCCCTATAAATTAAAAACTTCTCAGGGCAGTTAGACAAGCACGAATATAAGTCATATGACATACATTAGTCGATTCAAGACAATTTTAATTTTAATTTCCCTAATTTCTGAGCTGTGGAAATTAATAAAGTTAAAAGAAATTGAAGAATGTTGACCCTTGGATGTCATTTTTCTTTAAATAGTATCAGTTGCAGGACAAAACGTACCACATTGTGTTTTGTGTATTTGCATAACTTATTCTCTGAAGACAGTAATGAGATCGCTCTCTAATGCAAGTGTTAACTAAAATCAGTGTCCCAGATAAATACGTTCAAATAGACAATTTTGAAGTAAGCTTAAAGTAATCCAAACGTATTTAGAATACATTACTTTACTTGAGTAATCCAAGGGAATACATTACAGATAACATTTCAGGACATGTAATCTGTATCTGCATTTATTGATTTCTTTTAAGCACCGCGGTGCTGGACAGCTCCCGTTAACAGCTTCTTCAGTGTGATCTTAAGGCACTCCAAAGAAGCCAGTTAAGAACGCGCATGGGAAACATTCTTAAGAGTGCTCTTAAGTCCTTAAGTACAATCTTACTTGGGAAAATGACATATTGTCTTTGTTTTACAGTCCAGAAAACTTGAAAAAACTATTGAGGATATAGTGACTGTCATTGACAAGCGTCGTGCCTCAGGCCATGATGAGACTTTTTGGGGTGAAATCTGCCATGACCTTGGTATTACAAATTCCAACATAAACAGGACAAGGCTCAAAGATGGCTATCTTCGATATAAAAAGGTAATGGTTTCACATTCTCACTTTGACATTTCTAAAAGCCTGTGGACATGAACCTTTAAATAGTCAAATTCATAGTTCATATAGTGTCAACATTTTGTATTGTCATTATTTGTCCATAAATTTCTTAGAGAAAGAAAATGTTTATAAACTGAGAAACTAAGTTGACAAACCGCTGTGTTGCTTGGTCCAGACTCAGTAGGCAGAATGAGTAGCAATAGAACATAGCTTGATGTTACAACAGAACAATTTTCTTTACACACCCACTCAGCAAGTAACTTTACTTATTTATGACCTTTTTGTAATTAATTGCATAATTTGTGTGTTGAACGCTAAGCACAACCACAATGAAAGATAACTTATGCACATGTTGCATGTGAGTTTCCAGAGGCTCTAATATTTGGCACCACAAATGAAATCTGCCAGTAAAAATCCTATTGCCCCACTGTACTAGCTGTTTTCCAAGGTAATGTAATGTGTTATGACTGACTGTTTCATCTCTTTCTAGGAAAATGTGTCCGCTAGAGTGAACCTGCCCACACCTGTCCAGAGTCCTGCAAAAGAGACCACACCACCTGTGGAGGTAACATAAGAATTAAATCTTTCAGTAGTAAAGACAGAAATATGGAGATGGGTGTTATGATACATGAAAAATAATTGAGTGTCTTACATTATTTAACATTCAAAGTGCAGTAATATAAATTATCAGCCTTTAAAAGAATAACTCATATTTTAATTGTGTTTCATCGCTATTTGCAGATTGGATCCACAGTCGCCTTAGATGAAGAAAAATCATCAAGTGAAGAGTACTCAGTAGGCAGAGTGAGTAGCAATAGAACATAGATTGATGTTACAACAGAACAATTTGCTTTACACACCCACTCAGCAAGTAACTTTACTTATTTATGACCTTTTTGTAATTAATTGCATAATTTGTGTGTTGAACGCTAAGCAAGACCACAATGAAACATAACTTATGATATCATTTTTTAAATTTGGATAGATTCAATGGATTTCCAATCATTTTAAAATGTTTGACAGTATATACATGAACGCCTAATTTACATGGTTACAGGCACATGTTGCATGTGAGTTTCCAGATGCTCTAATATTTGGCATCACAAATGAAATCTGCCAGTAAAAATCCTATTGCCCTTGACTGTACTAGCTGTTTTCCAAGGTAATGTAATGTGTTATGACTGACTGTTTCATTTCTGTCTAGGCAAATGTGTCCGCTAGCGTGACCCTGCCCACACCTGGGCCAAATGTCCAGAGTCCTGCAAAAGAGACCACACCACTTGTGGAGGTAACACAAGAATTAAATCTTTCAGTAGTAAAGACAGAAATATGGAGATGGGTGTTATGATACATGAAAAATAATTGAGTGTCTTACATTATTTAACATTCAAAGTGCAGTAATATAAATTATCAGCCTTTAAAAGAATAACTCATATTTTAATTGTGTTTCATTGCTATTTGCAGATTGGATCCACAGTCGCTTCAGATGAAGAAAAATCATCTAGTGAAGAGTACTTCACCCATTCATTACCGCCGCCACCTTGTTTTTTCTTCATTGACCAGAAGGATTGGACCAAACTGCGCAAAAAACAACACTGCCGCAGATTCAAAACACTGAACTGGACCTCTGTAATGGCCAAAGGAATACGGAGTGTTCATCCTTACTGCAGTTTTGGATTTAAGTGCCACAGTGTCAAATCCATCGGCTCTAAAAGAAGTGGCCCAGTCTTCACATGTTCTGGCTACTGTACTTTTGATGACTGCCCTGTAGAGGTGGTAATAAAGGTTCAAGAAGAGTCGTGTCTGAAGGCTGAGGTCATCTTCAGTGGTGATTTGGTCTGCCACCGATGGGACCAAATAAAAAGACGGCCGGTGCGAGGTGAGGAAAGGGATGCCCTGTCCCATACCCTTTCAACCAAACTGCCGAGGACTGTCTTCTTGGAGAGCATTGAGAGGCTGGATGAAACTGTTGTGGCATCAGGGTGCAGGGACAACGTCCCTGCAACTGGTGTCATGAAAACAGTGTCATGGAGTAAGAAAAAACAAAAAAGAAGACACAACAATGAGATGATCAGCCTCCAGAAGATGGTGGCTGAAGAGGAGGCAGAGGCAGAAGGAAGGGTGATCCAGAACATCGGTCTTTACCCTAAAAGTGTGATGCTGTATTCTGTAAAAACACTTAATATTTTCTTTGACCGGTGCAAAGAAGATATTGTGTATTTAGATGCAACAGGCAGCATTGTACGGAAGGGAAAAGGAGAGACGTCACCCTTCTACGTCTATGAGTTGGTCGTGAGACACCCAACTAAAGGATCTTCCCCTCTCCCTGTGGCAACATTTATCACCAGTGACCACACCACAGCATCAGTCTCACATTTCTTAGGGTCAGTGGTCACAGCCTTAGTAAAACTTCATGGTCGACAAGCCAAATCAAGGCCAGTAATGTTAATTTGTGACGGGTCAGTGGTTCTGCTGCAGTCACTTGCGTATAATTTCTGTGGAGTGAGTCTTCAGGAACTACTCTGCAGATATTTTGCAGTTGTGACTGGACAAGCAACAAATGATGCCATAGGTCTACCAATACTCCACCGATGCTTGAGCCACATCATGAAAAATGCTAAGGGGCTTTGCAGAAAACAGTACGTGGTGTCTGTATATAAATATGCTTAAGATTTCAGACATAACAGCATTATGACATCTCTGATAATGTTTTTTTTTTAATTATCCTTTGTAGTGCCTCCAAACATTACCTCTTTACAATGTTTGTGTTTGGACTCATGACCCGAGCATCAACTCTTAAGGAACTGGAGGAAGTTGTCATCAGTGCTAACGTGGTCTTCTCCAGTTCTCACAGTGGTCAAAATGTTGAGAAACATTTTCAAAATCTACAAATGCTTCTGACCAAAGCAGGACCATGTGCTGAGGATACTTCAATCAAAGAGCAAGACTATGAGGTATCTTTTCCTTAACTGCAACTGTTACATTCTTGCTTTGGATTTAGGTTTTTGCTGTACCTGACTAAGAAATGTGTCATTTCAAACACATTTGGCTTTCTAAATTCAAGCTCTAAAGGGGACAACACTGGACACAGATACAGCTGTGAACAGCATAACTCAAAAGTGTATGATGTATACACAGCTGGTTTTAAAAAACATGCTCCACGACACTCCATTCCTCAGCTGTTTGGGTCAGACTCTTGCAGTGTGCGGACCCAGCATTATGTCTAACTTGTGGAGGGGAGAGAGCTGTCAACTACAGTTATATACTTAGGGGGTCATTAGGGCCTCATACAACCACACTTAAAAACTTAACTATCCCTTTAAAGCTTTGTTCTTTTTTTTTACTTCTTTGCTAAACTAAACTCTTGTGTAGGCATGCATAAAAGTTTTATGTTTCATCTGTGATGTGTGAAAAACATTTTTCCACACACTCTGCCAGCCACTGTAGTGTCACCTGCCCTGCACACACTCTTTCTTAAACAATCTTATAGATTAGTTAATTTTTTTTCTAGAACGATGTTGGAACAACGCCTTTCACGCAGCATTTTGAAGAAGTCATTAAGACGGAAGTATGTGACCAGGAAGGTGATTCAAACATCTACTTCTGTCCAACCTTCATCCCGACATTGATGAAGTACTTTTTACCTCAGGCTGGCCTATGGTCTGGCTTACTCCTGGGTTAGTCCTGTTTAATTGTTTTTATTAATCTATATGCTTATTTTAATATATTTAAGTAAATTAAATAAAAAATTTATGTTCCATCTTCTCCCAGGTGATCTAGGTCGTCATGGATCAGGCCCAGTATATGACAGTCTGACTAAAAAGTACAGTAGAGCTGCCTGTAAATCACAACAGGTACAATAAAGCTGATCATCTGTTAATGAAACTGAATATTACTTGCACATTTTCATGCTGGATATTACACATGATAAAATAAACCAAATGAATGAAGACATTTCGATTTGATGCAATGTTTATGTTGAACCCTAGAATTACACTCTGGACAACAAAACGCAGGGAATAATGGAAAAAAGCCAATGGGACCTCAAACACATCCGTTTCCAACGCAAAAAAATTACCAGACTCGATGACTTTGTGGACACCTACAAAGTCACACTCAAGGCCCTATTGAGGGAGTATGCTGACTCCCAGAGGAGAAAGAAAAAGGTAAGAAGTGCATATGCTGATCATAAATACTTCAATTACTAGTATTTTAGAAATGTGTGATTGTGCACCAGCCATTGCTATCCCAATTTCTAATTAAAGTAACCCCACCCTCATGCCAAACAACCACACAAAAAGTACAATCCACAAAATGTAATGCTTACACTATGGCTACAATAATCAAAATCAAGATAATTTTCCATTCAAAGTCACATGAAAAATAAGTAAAAAATGTTTGTAGTTAAATCTAATAATGTAGCATTGAACAATGCTAAATTGTGCTTCAAGAATACTACTATTAAATTAATTTGATATTGACAATATTTTGTTGATTTACTTTAGACACATCGGGTGGACGTGGAACGCTGGAAGAGCAGGAAACAGAGAAAACGAGGGCTGTATGTGTCTCGACTGAACACACCTTTTGTTTATAAACAACAGAAGAAGAAGGTAAGTGTTTTTGAGAGATTCATTGGAATTTCACAAGTGGATGCAGAATATGGTCATATTCCACTGTACAATAACACAATACCATACACAGTCCTGTATATTTATCTATATTCATCCTCCATACAGTTCTCTACATTTATTTTATCTGATCCTATTTCACTTGAATCTTACTTTATATATTTAGTTAGAGTTTACTGCTTACTGTTAAGAGTTTATTGTTTTACTGTTTACTTATATATATATTTAGCTAAGAGTCTATTGTTTATCTTATATTGTATTTTTGTATACCTCCTTTGTTTTGTATACAAGTGTCTGTATGCTCCTGGAAATTCAATTTCCTTGAGGGAGTCATCCCAAAGTGATCAATAAAGTGCGGTCTAAGTCTAAGAATAATGTACTGTGTCTGTCTATTTTAGAGAACATTGGCCAAAAAACCATCTAAAGCATCTGAAGATCATTCTCCATCACAGGCTCCATCACAGGTAATTTATTGAGGCAAAATGCTACAAATTGCAAGCAAAACAAACAAAGTAGAAATCAAAAACTTGATTTTACATGTTCTGATTTTAGATAAAAATGTATAAATGCATAAAGTGAAAGGGTTAATTTCCATTGCTTGCAATATGTACTTGAAATATTTCTATAACACTACTATTTCTATCCCTAGAGTCCACAAAGCAGCATACAAGCTCCACCAGCATCACTCAGTGATGATCTTCAATCACAGGTATGTCCAACATAGCGTAATTGTCAAATGTTATATTTCTTAATTATATTTTATATATTTTATTAAATTAACTCTAGGATGAAAAAAAAATTGGTTAATTGTTGCCGATTTAATATTCCAATTGATGTATATAATCCCTGATAATATTGTTATGTTGATTAATGATGTATCGCTGTGGCTTCAGGTGTTTATTAGTTATGTCACGGCAGTGTAGTGAGCGTGCCAATGCGTCCATTAAGGGATCGTCACACATTTATTTGTCTCGCCTTCCGTGTACACTATGCCAGCGACATAGATGTGGGCCTTTCTGAGCCAAGAGGTTGCTTTTTGTTAACAGTCTCTTAAAGTCCTTTAAGTTTATAAACACTCAAATCTTATCATTTATTCATCTTTTACTTTTTATCATTATATATCCTTATTATTGCATTGTGTAATTTAAGCAAGTCTGTTTATGTTTATTATTAATATTGCATATGATTAATATGCAAATTTCTGTTGATTCCTTATTGTAGTAACCACAGACAATATCAACAGAAGAGTTTATTCGGCAATAAATGAGGGGCATCTCAATGAGAGTGTGTGTGAACTGGACTCATTAACCCTTCACCATCCTTCCCCTTCTTACAGGACAACCTCTGTCTATTATTAATAGGTTTCAAGTTTGGTATTCTGTAAGCCAGCACCTGTTTTATACCCACTATAAAAAAAAGTCATAGCTTTTTATGATTTGCAGGTCACAGAACTGTGGGGAAAAAGGGACACAGAAGTGGTCGTTTCTGTGGTGCCCTCTCAATTAGGGAACAACTATGTTATCCACCACAGTGAGTTCAACACTCTAAGACCTCACCAGTGGCTTGTAGGCGAGGTAAGTAGATTCATTAAAAGAACAGAACCACTTATCATACAGACATAAAAACTATGAAAGATGCAGTCAGCGATGATCGAGCAGACTATTACAGTACAAGCAGTTTGAACAATGTGTGATAGTGAGTCAAATATCATTGAAGAACAGCTCCATTAGCCACAACAATTGATATAAGTATGTGATTTAAATGTTTTTTGTTGACTTTGTGTTATACATAACAGAGAAGATGAACAGTAATCCATAAGGATCATATTTTCAGCATTTTAACTAAATGTATGACTTCACAACACTTTGTGTGTGTTCATAAAATATTCTCTGAAGGTCATCGAGTCCCTACTTCACCACACTGCCAGGAAACTGAATTTGGGAAGCACCATTTACGTTCTAAGCCATTATGTGGCTGGTGTGATCCTCTTTGGTAAGAGGGAAGAAGTTAGGAGACAGCCTATGTCAAAGGTAATATTTTTGTCAGGTACAAAAACAAAGTAGAATAGTATGTCAATTGTTTACAAGTTAGCTGTGTGTGTGTGTGTGTGTGTGTGTGTGTGTGTGTGTGTGTGTGTGTGTGTGTGTGTGTGTGTGTGTGTGTGTGTGTGGTGTGGTGGGTGGTTGGGTGTGAATTAAGAGTAATCAGATAAAAACAATATTCCATTGAGCCTTTCAGTCAGTCATTAATTTATTTGTAGTTGCAATGACATATCTATCTATAAATTACAGGAACACACACACATACACGCGCTCATGCTTGCACGCTCCAGATTCTGGGAGATTGGATCTCATTTACGGGCGTCAGGGAGCCGCTATCAATACGTGGGATAGTTTGGATGTCTGACTTTGTAGTAAAAACACACGCAAAACAGATGTTGCACAGTCAAAGCACTAGTAAAATTAAATAACTAATTTTGTGTTTTGTTACAGACCGACTTTGACAACTATAAGGCCATTGTGTCCTTTATTAACATTGGCAATGTACACTGGAAGTTTCTGGTAAGTTGTTACTTAATACATCACAACTGCCTTCAATTCTCTGTATGTCATTACTAACTTCTAAATGATATTTCATATTTTCTCTTTTGGTTACAGTACATCAGTGCTGCAGATAGTACTGTCTATGTTGTTGATCCCGCACGCAGTGCTATCGAGCAGGCAGACTCAGACAACGCAGCAAAAAGATTGCGGTAATTAAGCAGATCTATCTGAACAGTGTGACTGAAGCAATTTCAAAACTGAATATTTCTTATATGTTTGCAAGATGTGTTTTCTTTAAATTAAAATATTTAAGTATGGATGCTATGTTGTGAATCATGCTTGCAGTAATCTGTTAAACAACATGTTAGAGGCAGCTTTACAAAACAGAAATGGGTAACAAGCAGAATTTATGCATAAGGCTGAACATAGGCAATATGGCAGAAAATACTTGTTCAATGTCCCACACATTAACAATGTCACCCATGCTAAACACCTAAAACAGTTAGAAGAGACTTGTGACCACTTAAAGACATCATTACCAACATATAATTTTTTTCAATCAAACTTGTTAACACCATTAGCCGAACAAGTGTTACATTATTTGTAATTCTGACCCCAAAATATTGGCCAAACAACCCCCTTTTTCTTTACTACGACATACATTGTTTTCTTGGGTGAATAATGTGTACATATTCCTTACATTAACCACTTTAAAAAAAATGTCCTTTCACAGTGAGTACTTCAACATGAGGAGGATCTGTCTGGGAAAAACTGACTGGGTCAATGTTAAGTGGAAAGGCGGTGTTCTGGAACACCCATTTCAGAGAGACGGGAGTAGCTGCGGTGTAATTGTCATCAAAGTAATACGAATATTTCTTGAAACATCAGCTTTATCTAAATGATCTACATTCATTAAGAATTTGGATCAATTTCTGTTTTATTGCAATTCCACGTCCTTTATTTTGCTAACTAGGAAACTTATGCAAACAGATGCTTTCTTGTGTGTTTAGATGGCAAAGGCAGTCATGGAGGCTTTTCCAAAAAAAGCAGAAATGTCATTTGGGACAGCTCCAAGATTGATGGCAGATGAGAGAAAACACCTGGCTCTCGAGCTCCTGGAAGCCTCAGGTGTGTAACAACTTATCTTAAATCTACAGTGACACGGTATTACAGAAAACACTTTGTAAACATATTCTGTATACACTAAAACAAGTCAATCATTATTTTATTTATTATAAGTACAATTGTTAATGGTGGCAGTAGTGGTAAATCTAATATTTTCAACTTTATGTTAGTGTTTAACACAGAGACCAGCTGTGCCATGTGCTCAGCAGTCAAACCACCAATTAAAGGGCCTGACTTAACAAACTGGGTAAGTTGTTTAAAAAAAAAAATCTGCACATTTTGTATGCCTTGTTTTAAAGTGGATGACAGCAAGCAAGAGCCGAAAAGGATGAGAAATGACGACAGACAATCATCTGTGCTAGGATAACCTGAGGTTCACTCCTCAGACATAGGGATATGCATGTTTTCCTATCAAGAATTCCAAAAAGAAAGTGTGCATTAGATTGAGATTTCAACAATGACAACATTTTGATCAGGAGAATAATCAAATGAAGATAGTCATCAAAAGGTTGTAGAACAGAACATAATTACTTAGTGATTTCCATGAAGAAAGCAAAAACAACGGCTAAGTCAACCCTGTAATTTAATGTCATTCACATTTATAATGTCCTGTTTTACATGGTGGAAATGCATTTCTACACACATCAACCAAAATATCACACTGTGAAGCCATCACCATTTCTAGAGAAAGATCTACAAGTATAAAAAAATGTATCTGTATTAAGTGTTTCAAAGAAGCAATATTAGCTCAAAATATTACTTTGGGGATCATGGTTATCTGGTGTCCATCATGGCTAGATATCAAAGTTTATTCTTGCATGTGCTTAATTTGCCCTTTTACAGATTCAGTGTGACACCTGTTGCAGGTGGTTCCATGTCGAGTGCATCGACATGGACTCAGAAACATTTCAGCAGGCAGAGAAAAGTGAATGGTATTGTGTTATTTGTGAAAAATGAATAAACGAGTCGACTCCTTGCTAGCGGACAGTGAAGGTTACCTGCTTCAACAGTGCTTGAACGGAAACCTCTCATCTGTCTCCCACCACCTCGGCTCAGGACTTCTCCATCCGATCAATCATCCATCCTCCTCAATCATCTCACCCGAAACAAAACATCCAACATCCACCTCCGAGGAAACACCGTCCAAAAACAGCTAGCCCGACAGCTAGCTAACAGTTTGTTGTGCTAACGACACGAGACGCTACGTTTCAACCTCCAACACAGGACAACAACAACCAACGTTCGAACCATGTCTTCCCAAGTGAGACAGAACTTCCATCAGGACTGCGAGGCTGCAATCAACAGGCAGATCAACCTGGAGCTGTACGCCTCCTACGTCTACCTGTCCATGGGTTACTTCTTTGACCGGGATGACCAAGCATTGCACAACTTTGCTAAGTTCTTCCGTCATCAGTCGCTGGAGGAGCGTGAGCAAGCTGAGAAGCTAATGAAACAACAGAACCAGAGGGGGGGACGGATCTTCCTCCAAGATATCAGGAAACCAGAGAGAGACGAGTGGGGCAGTGGGATCGAGGCTCTTGAATGTGCCCTGCAGCTGGAGAAGAGCGTGAACCAGTCACTGCTGGAACTGCACAAGCTCTGCGCTGATCACAATGACCCACATATGTGTGATTTCATCGAGACGCACTACCTGGACGAGCAGGTGAAGTCCATCAAAGAGCTTGGAGACTGGGTGACCAACCTGCGTCGCATGGGAGCTCCAAGCAATGGCATGGCCGAATACTTGTTTGACAAACACACCATGGGCAAAGAAAGCAGCTAGATCCCTGCATAGTTCCTTCACAGACGCCTCTTTATATGTATATTTGTATCATGCGTCTAAGTATTTTAAACAATATTAAGGCGTCTGCATGATAGTGGCTTGTCATTTGGAACCTGTTATATTCTTCTTTACATCGCCGTTTCCTGTAATCTTAACATCTATGACACGCCTGAGTGCTATTCCATTCCAATCGTCTCTCATATCTTGCTCTCTCTCGTTTAGCTGCATTCTTGTCATTACTATGTGTTTGCTGAGTTTTATGCCAAGAACTGTTGAAAAATTGAGCCCTCTGGATTCTGAAAAAAAAAAAAAAAAAAAAAAAAAAGAATAAACAACTTCAACAATGATCTCAGACTATATCTACAGTCTATATTCATCCTGCTCCCACATCCACATTTTACTAGAGAATGATGTTATTTGTTCCACAAATGTGGAGCTGAGACATGGAGGGTTTGTAATGATGTTTTCAGTTTTCAACTGAGTTTAGTTTTTCCTCTGTGCTTGGAGTTTAAACCTCTTGATTTGTTCAGCTTCATTCTTATTTTGAACAAATAAACAAAACTGATATTTAAAAAAAATAATAAAGAATCTCCCTTTACAAAGCAAAAATTTGAACTTTGAGGCTGAATTTCTCCAAAATGATACAGTAAATATGCTTGATACTGAGTGAGTGTACAGTCAGGATGGTCCTGAGGACAACTGTAGCAGCCTCTCTCAGAAATTATGGAAAAAAGGGATTTTACAGAAGGGTAAATATTGAACATAATGCTTTTTTCAATTCTAAATAATGAACTTTAAGGCTGAATTTCTCCAAAATGATACAGTAAATATGCTTGATACTGAGTGAGTGAACAGTCTGGATGGTCCGGAGGACAACTGTAGCAGCCTGTCTCAGAAATTATGGAATAAAGGGATTTTACAGAAGGGTAAGTATTGAACATAATGCTTTTTTCAATTCTAAATAATGAACTTTAAGGCTGAATTTCTCCAAAATGATACAGTAAATATGCTTGATACTGAGTGAGTGTACAGTCAGGATGGTCCTGAGGACAACTGTAGCAGCCTGTCTCAGAAATTATGGAATAAAGGGATTTTACAGAAGGGTAAGTATTGAACATAATGCTTTTTTCAACAAAAAAAAAGGAACTTTGCCTTTTTCAATTCAAAATAAATGAACTTTGAGGCTGAATTTCTCCAAAATGATACAGTAAATATGCTTGATACTGAGTGAGTGTACAGTCAGGATGGTCCTGAGGACAACTTTAGCAGCCTGTCTCAGAAATTATGGAATAAAGGGATTTTACAGAAGGGTAAGTATTGAACATAATGCTTTTTTCAACAAAAAAAAAGGAACTTTGCCTTTTTCAATTCAAAATAAATGAACTTTGAGGCTGAATTTCTCCAAAATGATACAGTAAATATGCTTGATACTGAGTGAGTGAACAGTCTGGATGGTCCTGAGGACAACTGTAGCAGCCTCTCTCAGAAATTATGGAAAAAAGGGATTTTACAGAAGGGTAAATATTGAACATAATGCTTTTTTCAATTCTAAATAATGAACTTTGAGGCTGAATTTCTCCAAAATGATACAGTAAATATGCTTGATACTGAGTGAGTGTACAGTCAGGATGGTCCTGAGGACAACTGTAGCAGCCTGTCTCAGAAATTATGGAATAAAGGGATTTTACAGAAGGGTAAGTATTGAACATAATGCTTTTTTCAACAAAAAAAAAGGAACTTTGCCTTTTTCAATTCAAAATAAATGAACTTTGAGGCTGAATTTCTCCAAAATGATACAGTAAATATGCTTGATACTGAGTGAGTGAACAGTCTGGATGGTCCTGAGGACAACTGTAGCAGCCTCTCTCAGAAATTATGGAAAAAAGGGATTTTACAGAAGGGTAAATATTGAACATAATGCTTTTTTCAATTCTAAATAATGAACTTTAAGGCTGAATTTCTCCAAAATGATACAGTAAATATGCTTGATACTGAGTGAGTGTACAGTCAGGATGGTCCTGAGGACAACTGTAGCAGCCTGTCTCAGAAATTATGGAATAAAGGGATTTTACAGAAGGGTAAGTATTGAACATAATGCTTTTTTCAACAAAAAAAAAGGAACTTTGCCTTTTTCAATTCAAAATAAATGAACTTTGAGGCTGAATTTCTCCAAAATGATACAGTAAATATGCTTGATACTGAGTGAGTGTACAGTCAGGATGGTCCTGAGGACAACTGTAGCAGCCTGTCTCAGAAATTATGGAATAAAGGGATTTTACAGAAGGGTAAGTATTGAACATAATGCTTTTTTCAACAAAAAAAAAGGAACTTTGCCTTTTTCAATTCAAAATAAATGAACTTTGAGGCTGAATTTCTCCAAAATGATACAGTAAATATGCTTGATACTGAGTGAGTGAACAGTCTGGATGGTCCTGAGGACAACTGTAGCAGCCTCTCTCAGAAATTATGGAAAAAAGGGATTTTACAGAAGGGTAAATATTGAACATAATGCTTTTTTCAATTCTAAATAATGAACTTTAAGGCTGAATTTCTCCAAAATGATACAGTAAATATGCTTGATACTGAGTGAGTGTACAGTCAGGATGGTCCTGAGGACAACTGTAGCAGCCTGTCTCAGAAATTATGGAATAAAGGGATTTTACAGAAGGGTAAGTATTGAACATAATGCTTTTTTCAACAAAAAAAAAGGAACTTTGCCTTTTTCAATTCAAAATAAATGAACTTTGAGGCTGAATTTCTCCAAAATGATACAGTAAATATGCTTGATACTGAGTGAGTGAACAGTCTGGATGGTCCTGAGGACAACTGTAGCAGCCTCTCTCAGAAATTATGGAAAAAAGGGATTTTACAGAAGGGTAAATATTGAACATAATGCTTTTTTCAATTCTAAATAATGAACTTTAAGGCTGAATTTCTCCAAAATGATACAGTAAATATGCTTGATACTGAGTGAGTGTACAGTCAGGATGGTCCTGAGGACAACTGTAGCAGCCTGTCTCAGAAATTATGGAATAAAGGGATTTTACAGAAGGGTAAGTATTGAACATAATGCTTTTTTCAACAAAAAAAAAGGAACTTTGCCTTTTTCAATTCAAAATAAATGAACTTTGAGGCTGAATTTCTCCAAAATGATACAGTAAATATGCTTGATACTGAGTGAGTGTACAGTCAGGATGGTCCTGAGGACAACTGTAGCAGCCTGTCTCAGAAATTATGGAATAAAGGGATTTTACAGAAGGGTAAGTATTGAACATAATGCTTTTTTCAACAAAAAAAAAGGAACTTTGCCTTTTTCAATTCAAAATAAATGAACTTTGAGGCTGAATTTCTCCAAAATGATACAGTAAATATGCTTGATACTGAGTGAGTGAACAGTCTGGATGGTCCTGAGGACAACTGTAGCAGCCTCTCTCAGAAATTATGGAAAAAAGGGATTTTACAGAAGGGTAAATATTGAACATAATGCTTTTTTCAATTCTAAATAATGAACTTTAAGGCTGAATTTCTCCAAAATGATACAGTAAATATGCTTGATACTGAGTGAGTGTACAGTCAGGATGGTCCTGAGGACAACTGTAGCAGCCTGTCTCAGAAATTATGGAATAAAGGGATTTTACAGAAGGGTAAGTATTGAACATAATGCTTTTTTCAACAAAAAAAAAGGAACTTTGCCTTTTTCAATTCAAAATAAATGAACTTTGAGGCTGAATTTCTCCAAAATGATACAGTAAATATGCTTGATACTGAGTGAGTGTACAGTCAGGATGGTCCTGAGGACAACTGTAGCAGCCTGTCTCAGAAATTATGGAATAAAGGGATTTTACAGAAGGGTAAGTATTGAACATAATGCTTTTTTCAACAAAAAAAAAGGAACTTTGCCTTTTTCAATTCAAAATAAATGAACTTTGAGGCTGAATTTCTCCAAAATGATACAGTAAATATGCTTGATACTGAGTGAGTGAACAGTCTGGATGGTCCTGAGGACAACTGTAGCAGCCTCTCTCAGAAATTATGGAAAAAAGGGATTTTACAGAAGGGTAAATATTGAACATAATGCTTTTTTCAATTCTAAATAATGAACTTTGAGGCTGAATTTCTCCAAAATGATACAGTAAATATGCTTGATACTGAGTGAGTGTACAGTCAGGATGGTCCTGAGGACAACTGTAGCAGCCTGTCTCAGAAATTATGGAATAAAGGGATTTTACAGAAGGGTAAGTATTGAACATAATGCTTTTTTCAACAAAAAAAAAGGAACTTTGCCTTTTTCAATTCAAAATAAATGAACTTTGAGGCTGAATTTCTCCAAAATGATACAGTAAATATGCTTGATACTGAGTGAGTGAACAGTCTGGATGGTCCTGAGGACAACTGTAGCAGCCTCTCTCAGAAATTATGGAAAAAAGGGATTTTACAGAAGGGTAAATATTGAACATAATGCTTTTTTCAATTCTAAATAATGAACTTTAAGGCTGAATTTCTCCAAAATGATACAGTAAATATGCTTGATACTGAGTGAGTGTACAGTCAGGATGGTCCTGAGGACAACTGTAGCAGCCTGTCTCAGAAATTATGGAATAAAGGGATTTTACAGAAGGGTAAGTATTGAACATAATGCTTTTTTCAACAAAAAAAAAGGAACTTTGCCTTTTTCAATTCAAAATAAATGAACTTTGAGGCTGAATTTCTCCAAAATGATACAGTAAATATGCTTGATACTGAGTGAGTGTACAGTCAGGATGGTCCTGAGGACAACTGTAGCAGCCTGTCTCAGAAATTATGGAATAAAGGGATTTTACAGAAGGGTAAGTATTGAACATAATGCTTTTTTCAACAAAAAAAAAGGAACTTTGCCTTTTTCAATTCAAAATAAATGAACTTTGAGGCTGAATTTCTCCAAAATGATACAGTAAATATGCTTGATACTGAGTGAGTGAACAGTCTGGATGGTCCTGAGGACAACTGTAGCAGCCTCTCTCAGAAATTATGGAAAAAAGGGATTTTACAGAAGGGTAAATATTGAACATAATGCTTTTTTCAATTCTAAATAATGAACTTTAAGGCTGAATTTCTCCAAAATGATACAGTAAATATGCTTGATACTGAGTGAGTGTACAGTCAGGATGGTCCTGAGGACAACTGTAGCAGCCTGTCTCAGAAATTATGGAATAAAGGGATTTTACAGAAGGGTAAGTATTGAACATAATGCTTTTTTCAACAAAAAAAAAGGAACTTTGCCTTTTTCAATTCAAAATAAATGAACTTTGAGGCTGAATTTCTCCAAAATGATACAGTAAATATGCTTGATACTGAGTGAGTGTACAGTCAGGATGGTCCTGAGGACAACTGTAGCAGCCTGTCTCAGAAATTATGGAATAAAGGGATTTTACAGAAGGGTAAGTATTGAACATAATGCTTTTTTCAACAAAAAAAAAGGAACTTTGCCTTTTTCAATTCAAAATAAATGAACTTTGAGGCTGAATTTCTCCAAAATGATACAGTAAATATGCTTGATACTGAGTGAGTGAACAGTCTGGATGGTCCTGAGGACAACTGTAGCAGCCTCTCTCAGAAATTATGGAAAAAAGGGATTTTACAGAAGGGTAAATATTGAACATAATGCTTTTTTCAATTCTAAATAATGAACTTTGAGGCTGAATTTCTCCAAAATGATACAGTAAATATGCTTGATACTGAGTGAGTGTACAGTCAGGATGGTCCTGAGGACAACTGTAGCAGCCTGTCTCAGAAATTATGGAATAAAGGGATTTTACAGAAGGGTAAGTATTGAACATAATGCTTTTTTCAACAAAAAAAAAGGAACTTTGCCTTTTTCAATTCAAAATAAATGAACTTTGAGGCTGAATTTCTCCAAAATGATACAGTAAATATGCTTGATACTGAGTGAGTGAACAGTCTGGATGGTCCTGAGGACAACTGTAGCAGCCTCTCTCAGAAATTATGGAAAAAAGGGATTTTACAGAAGGGTAAATATTGAACATAATGCTTTTTTCAATTCTAAATAATGAACTTTAAGGCTGAATTTCTCCAAAATGATACAGTAAATATGCTTGATACTGAGTGAGTGTACAGTCAGGATGGTCCTGAGGACAACTGTAGCAGCCTGTCTCAGAAATTATGGAATAAAGGGATTTTACAGAAGGGTAAGTATTGAACATAATGCTTTTTTCAACAAAAAAAAAGGAACTTTGCCTTTTTCAATTCAAAATAAATGAACTTTGAGGCTGAATTTCTCCAAAATGATACAGTAAATATGCTTGATACTGAGTGAGTGTACAGTCAGGATGGTCCTGAGGACAACTGTAGCAGCCTGTCTCAGAAATTATGGAATAAAGGGATTTTACAGAAGGGTAAGTATTGAACATAATGCTTTTTTCAACAAAAAAAAAGGAACTTTGCCTTTTTCAATTCAAAATAAATGAACTTTGAGGCTGAATTTCTCCAAAATGATACAGTAAATATGCTTGATACTGAGTGAGTGAACAGTCTGGATGGTCCTGAGGACAACTGTAGCAGCCTCTCTCAGAAATTATGGAAAAAAGGGATTTTACAGAAGGGTAAATATTGAACATAATGCTTTTTTCAATTCTAAATAATGAACTTTAAGGCTGAATTTCTCCAAAATGATACAGTAAATATGCTTGATACTGAGTGAGTGTACAGTCAGGATGGTCCTGAGGACAACTGTAGCAGCCTGTCTCAGAAATTATGGAATAAAGGGATTTTACAGAAGGGTAAGTATTGAACATAATGCTTTTTTCAACAAAAAAAAAGGAACTTTGCCTTTTTCAATTCAAAATAAATGAACTTTGAGGCTGAATTTCTCCAAAATGATACAGTAAATATGCTTGATACTGAGTGAGTGTACAGTCAGGATGGTCCTGAGGACAACTGTAGCAGCCTGTCTCAGAAATTATGGAATAAAGGGATTTTACAGAAGGGTAAGTATTGAACATAATGCTTTTTTCAACAAAAAAAAAGGAACTTTGCCTTTTTCAATTCAAAATAAATGAACTTTGAGGCTGAATTTCTCCAAAATGATACAGTAAATATGCTTGATACTGAGTGAGTGAACAGTCTGGATGGTCCTGAGGACAACTGTAGCAGCCTCTCTCAGAAATTATGGAAAAAAGGGATTTTACAGAAGGGTAAATATTGAACATAATGCTTTTTTCAATTCTAAATAATGAACTTTGAGGCTGAATTTCTCCAAAATGATACAGTAAATATGCTTGATACTGAGTGAGTGTACAGTCAGGATGGTCCTGAGGACAACTGTAGCAGCCTGTCTCAGAAATTATGGAATAAAGGGATTTTACAGAAGGGTAAGTATTGAACATAATGCTTTTTTCAACAAAAAAAAAGGAACTTTGCCTTTTTCAATTCAAAATAAATGAACTTTGAGGCTGAATTTCTCCAAAATGATACAGTAAATATGCTTGATACTGAGTGAGTGAACAGTCTGGATGGTCCTGAGGACAACTGTAGCAGCCTCTCTCAGAAATTATGGAAAAAAGGGATTTTACAGAAGGGTAAATATTGAACATAATGCTTTTTTCAATTCTAAATAATGAACTTTAAGGCTGAATTTCTCCAAAATGATACAGTAAATATGCTTGATACTGAGTGAGTGTACAGTCAGGATGGTCCTGAGGACAACTGTAGCAGCCTGTCTCAGAAATTATGGAATAAAGGGATTTTACAGAAGGGTAAGTATTGAACATAATGCTTTTTTCAACAAAAAAAAAGGAACTTTGCCTTTTTCAATTCAAAATAAATGAACTTTGAGGCTGAATTTCTCCAAAATGATACAGTAAATATGCTTGATACTGAGTGAGTGTACAGTCAGGATGGTCCTGAGGACAACTGTAGCAGCCTGTCTCAGAAATTATGGAATAAAGGGATTTTACAGAAGGGTAAGTATTGAACATAATGCTTTTTTCAACAAAAAAAAAGGAACTTTGCCTTTTTCAATTCAAAATAAATGAACTTTGAGGCTGAATTTCTCCAAAATGATACAGTAAATATGCTTGATACTGAGTGAGTGAACAGTCTGGATGGTCCTGAGGACAACTGTAGCAGCCTCTCTCAGAAATTATGGAAAAAAGGGATTTTACAGAAGGGTAAATATTGAACATAATGCTTTTTTCAATTCTAAATAATGAACTTTAAGGCTGAATTTCTCCAAAATGATACAGTAAATATGCTTGATACTGAGTGAGTGTACAGTCAGGATAGTCCTGAGGACAACTGTAGCAGCCTGTCTCAGAAATTATGGAATAAAGGGATTTTACAGAAGGGTAAGTATTGAACATAATGCTTTTTTCAACAAAAAAAAAGGAACTTTGCCTTTTTCAATTCAAAATAAATGAACTTTGAGGCTGAATTTCTCCAAAATGATACAGTAAATATGCTTGATACTGAGTGAGTGAACAGTCTGGATGGTCCTGAGGACAACTGTAGCAGCCTCTCTCAGAAATTATGGAAAAAAGGGATTTTACAGAAGGGTAAATATTGAACATAATGCTTTTTTCAATTCTAAATAATGAACTTTAAGGCTGAATTTCTCCAAAATGATACAGTAAATAGGCTTGATACTGAATGAGTGTACAGGCAGGATGGTCCTGAGGACAACTGTACCAGCCTGTCTCAGAAATTATGGAATAAAGGGATTTTACAGAAGGGTAAGTATTGAACATAATGCTTTTTTCAATTCTAAATAATGAACTTTAAGGCTGAATTTCTCCAAAATGATACAGTAAATATGCTTGATACTGAGTGAGTGTACAGTCAGGATGGTCCTGAGGACAACTGTAGCAGCCTGTCTCAGAAATTATGGAATAAAGGGATTTTACAGAAGGGTAAGTATTGAACATAATGCTTTTTTCAACAAAAAAAAAGGAACTTTGCCTTTTTCAATTCAAAATAAATGAACTTTGAGGCTGCCTTTTTCAATTCAAAATAATCAGAATCAGAATCAGAATCAGAATTATTTTATTTGCCAAGTATATTTGCACAAACAGGAAATTGCCTTGGTGTCATTGGTGCACTTTAACTTAAAACAACAATATAAAAACAACAATATATAACTAAATAGAATAAAATAGAATACAAATATATACATACAGTAATGAACTTTGAGGCTGAATTTCTACAGAAGGATACAGTAAATATGCTTGATACTGAGTGAGTGTACAGTTTGGATGGTCCTGAGCACAACTGTATCAGCCTTTGTCAGAAATTATGGAATAAAGGGATTTTACAGAAGGGTAAATATTGAACATAATGCTTTTTTCAACAAAAAAAAGGAACTTTGCCTTTTTCACTTCAAAATAATAAACTTTGAGGCTGAATTGCTCCAGAATGATACAGTAAATATGCTTGATACTGAGTAAGTGAACAGTCAGGATGGTCCTGAGGACACCTGTATCAGCCTTTGTCAGAAATTATGGAATAAAGGGATTTTACAGAAGGGTAAATATTGAACATAATGCTTATTTCAACAAAAAAAAAGGAACTATGCCTTTTTCACTTCAAAATATTAAACTTTGAGGCTGAATTGCTCCAGAATGATACAGTACATATGCTTGATACTGAGTAAGTGAACAGTCTGGATGGTCCTGAGGACACCTGTATCAGCCTTTGTCAGAAATTATGGAATAAAGGGATTTTACGGAAGGGTACATTTTGCACATAATGCTTTTTTCAATTCAAAATAATGAACTTTAAGGCTGAATTTCTCCAAAATGATACAGTAAATATGCTTGATACTGAATGAGTGTACAGTCTGGATGGTCCTGAGCACAACTGTGTCAGCCTTTGTCAGAAATTATGGAATAAAGGGATTTTACAGTAGCATAAAAGATTGGCTTGCTCCGTATCATGGACTACCGTACACTCTGTAATACGGGCGCACTTGAAATCAGGAAAAGACGAACGTCTGCTCACTTGACCACGAAAAGACGAACGTCTGCTCACTTGACCGCAGTAGTTGCAGATGAGCAGCACATAAACCCAAACCATGCCATGGATCCACAGGACGGAAGGGTGGTTAGAGAAAGACTCTGCCAAAATCATTTTGTTTGAGTTTTCTATGTAGTTAAATGTATTTTATTATTTCCGAAATGTTTTCTTTGGCATTCTTTCGCCTTCCTGTATGATAGTAAACTCGTGTGACAGACCCAGCCTCTGGTAGGGGGTGACACTGTTCAACAAAATAACTTGTCCCACCACAGCCCGTGTTCTAATAAAGACAATCTACTTTTTATGAGGATTTCTTTATTTCCTGAAAGCACAAAAAAAAAAAGGTCATTCATATTGGGTATGTTTTTGGAGCAGGAAACAGTATCCCAGTTTGTACCTCACCTACCTTTAACTTATGTTCCAAAATTTGGATCTCCAAAGCATCCTTTTGCATCTTTTGCCTAATGTGGTCCATTTCTAAGTCTGCTTTGTTTATTTGTTTTCCCAGATAGATTTTATAGAGCTCTTTGACTGGAAGCTATAGGAATGCAAAAGATGACATTGGATTTCACAGTGCCAAGTACAGCGTTTCATTATAATTCCAGGGAGAATCTTACAGAGGTAAGCTGTGAAGTAGAGCTAGAAGTGGATGGCCTCTCATTGAATTCGATTTCATCCTGTTTGAGAGAAAGAAGATGTCAGTTTTAAATTGTACAACGCTATCATCAACTTTTAGATGTTATTTTTAAAAGGTGTTAACCTCAATAGGCCTTTCCTCTTCCCTTTCAAATGCTGCAGACAATGTTTCTCCATCATCTTCCTGTAATGACATTAACAGTTGTGTTCAGCAATTATCAAGACATTATTAATAATCTGTGGAAGGTGAAGAATTGTTACAATTGCATGGAGGTTGGTGAGGGCATCTGGTTCCAGTAGGGCAATGACGCCATCAGTAACTGGAAGAAGATGATTAGACAGTGAAATTATTACTTGAGCCAGAATATTGCCCCATCTAATTTGCAACGCGCTGGGTTGCATGTACATATTTAATTATTTTGAATAACCAACCTCTGATAAAGGCACTTCTATCCTGGGGGGTGGGGGGAATCAGAGGAGCTCCCTCCAGGGATGCCCTCAGCCACAGGACGCATACTCTGTTGGCTGAGGGCCATCTCCTCAGCCTCTGTGAGGGCTGCAGGTGGTGGACCCCCTCCAGTCTTCCGGGCCTCTGCTTTTTTTCGATTTGCTAACATGGAGGAAAATGTTACCCTAATATTCAGTAAGCGCTATTTTGAAGACACATATATATGTATATACACATACATACATACATACATACAATGCATTTTGCCTAGGAGTAGCCTTCTAATATATCTAAATCCTATTAAATATTGGCAGTGTTGGGGTGGCTGAGAAATGTACTACTTACATTTACTGCTTAAATATAGACCCATCACATGTTGAAATAGCTGTTAAATTAGGTAGAGCAGGCAAAACAGCACAATTGATTTGATTTCAATTAAACATTAGTTTACCCGTTTGAACTATATTTTTGTACTTCATTTTCATTTGCTGCCAAGTCCTCTTGGGGAAACTCGGGTTGTTCCTGTGTAAATTGACACACACACACACATACAATTTACATATTGAATAAGTGGAAGATATTAAACTTTCCTCTTATTTTATTTTACTATTTTATTTTACTCACGCATTGACTTGTTCGGCTATTTCCTGCCAAGCTCTCTCTCGCGCTCTCGCTGCCGCGGCGGTATTACTTTTTTTGGTGAAAATGGGTACCTGCTCGGCATATGCGTGCATTAATATTTCCAATTCCGTGGGTGAAAAGTAACTGGATCTACGTTTTTGGTCCATGTTTGATCATGTTATCAGAGATCCATTGATGATGGCTCTTTATAGTCAACAGGCACGCCCCCAACCCAGCGTGAACACACTCAGAGTTGATTAAGCCAACGCTGATCACCTGTTCTGAAACCGAAAACCCAGAGTTGCTTTTCAACCCTGAACTCTGAGTCAACCAACTCAGAGCGCAGGATTAAACTCAGAGTATGTTAAACCAGCTACCTGAAACAGGCCTCTGGAAACACCCGGCACAGCAACACGGAGAAACAAGCCAACACACAACAGCGTCAGTTCACGTACCCGAACATCTCCCACACAAAACAACTACGCCGCTCATTCACAAAAACACGAGGCGCACGGCTGACTTGGTGTGTGACGTCACACTACGCTCACACATTACCTGATCACAGGTCTCACTCACAAAAATCGCCTTCTCCACCTATCCAGTCTTTCACAAATGCGGAGGAAAAGCGTGCACCGGACGAGCCTCCATTTGATCACGACTGTGGCAAGGAGGGAGACGACACGGGTGAACTGTGGCTCTATTAGAATATTTATTAACGGAACAAACAACAAACCAAAGTCTCCAAGAATTGTCGCTGAAGCCCACTCCATCTGTAGCTCTGGGAACGGAAGAACAGCGACACCTAGTGTCCAGGAGAGAAGGGGTCGACCCAATAAATAAGGTCTGTTTTAATGGTTAAAATGACATGTTTACACGCTGCAATTTACACAAACCCTTTCACATACTGCACACGTGTGTACATTCTGGATAAACAAAGTGTTTGTTGATACTAAGGCCTTGATTTGTAATATAAATGTGTTATTGGCTATAAAAGTCTGAGAAGACTTGATCTATTGATCAATAGGTAACATATAATGAAAGGTTAACAGAGATTTCTCACACACGGGTCAAACAGTTTTTCAGAAACGTTTGTCAGGTTTTAATAATTATTTACACAAATAATGATTATCATTATATACAGAAACATGTAGTGTTAATATGATGAGAAAAAGTTGGTATTTACTAAGTAGAGAAACTGCCAATTCCAGTAAAGCCTGAACATTTTCTGAAAAATAACTGATGGAACCTGTTGACTTTTTGTATTAAATCAGACGAATGTGCCCCAATATTAATTTAATCATGGCTTGAAATGAACATTTGATCAAATTCAACATGGATATGATCTGTATCACTACTGACTCTCCAGCATCCTCAGGATGAAACGTTCACGGCTCTGATAGGAAGTCTGGCTCAACTTCACCAGGAGCCTCGGCCATCAGCGGTGTGTTTGCTTCCTGAACAATTACTTGACTTTATTCCTAAGGGATCCTCAGCAGGTGCTTGTTTTTACTCGGTGTCTCTGAACAAACATGTGCAGCAGCTAGGAAACGGGTTTTGGTGGAGCTGTGGTGCTTTTGAACTCATTTTAGGAGAGAAACTAGTGGGAAAAGCCGCTGAGCAGTGCTGCTCACCGCGATGTGTTTGGAGGCTCCACCGACCAAATGCAGAGAGCATCAGAGCTCTTCATGACTTCAACATGAAAACCAATAAGTCCGCTACCTGCTTCCTCACTGTCAGCCTCCAGCACCGCTCACCCACTGCGTTTTTACTCGTTTGTCAGTGAGGAGAAAACACAAGTGTCTCTGCGTTCACACTGCACACGGGAGCCACGGCTCGACTGAGTCTCCACGGTTCTCATGGTGTGTTCAAGTACCACCTCCCGATCAGGACTCTTCAACAGTCCAGTAACTCACTCCGATAGTTCGTCGTTGATCTAAACGCAAAGAGAAAGATGGCAGAAATCGCTCCAGCTCTAGCTGCCGCCAAGGTTAAAGCGGCCAAAAGAAAGGTCGTGAAACCGAAGACCGCCGGCCCAAGCGTCAGTGAGCTCATCGTGAAGGCCGTGTCCGCGTCCAAGGAGCGCAGTGGCGCGTCAGTGTCCGCCCTCAAGAAGGCTCTGGCTGCCGGAGGCTACGATGTGGAGAAGAACAATTCCCGCGTCAACACCACCATCAAGAAGCTGGTGGTCAGCGGGACCCTGGTCCAGACCAAGGGAACCGGGGCCACCGGCTCGTTCAAGATGAGCAAGAAAGAGGCAGTGAAGAAGGCCGCTCCAAAAGCGAAGAAGCCCGCCGCCAAGAAACCCGCAGTGGCTAAAAAGCCCAAGTCAGCGGCAGCCAAGAAGCCAGCAGCCGCTATAAAGTCCCCGAAGAAGGTGGCTAAACCAGCAGCGGCCAAGAAGCCCACCAAGAGCCCCAAGAAGGTGGCGAAGAGCCCCAAGAAAGTGGCGAAGAGCCCCAAGAAGGTGGTGAAAAAGGCGCCTGCTGCCAAGAAAGCCCCTGCGAAGAAGGTCGCCACACCTAAAGCGAAGAAGGCAGCAGCCAAGAAGAAGTGAGCTGTCCTCACTGTGAAACATGTCCATCCTGGTAAAAGGCTCTTTTAAGAGCCACACACGTCTTTCCTGAAAGAGCTGTTTCCTCATCATTCATCACATCAGACAGCGTTCTTAACTACAGGGAGTCTAGATAGATTGAGCAATATTAGATGTCATGTTACAATGTTCAGATTAAGAAGTTAGTAAATATCAAAACATCAAATATTATAAAACATAGCTTTTAACTCTGTGAAGGAGTAGCCTACTCCTACCTACACACATGCATCATGTAACATGATGTTCAGCAATATCGTCATTACTTCATATACCATACTTTTTAAACATTAGAAATATAATTACAAAACAGACACTGATTATTCTGCACTTTGAGTAGATTGTTTTTTATGAACACCAGAAGAATCTCAATCCTGTAATTCTGAATGCTGAGATTGCGAGCTGAACCCAGACCGTGGATGCAGTGTGGCCAATTGTATGATCCAGATTGAACCTGATCGTTTATCCAGAAGAAATCAGACCCCATTACTGCCCGTCAGGTAGACAGGTAGGACTGAGTTTAGAAACATAAAGACCCGGACCAGAACGGAACCAGTGAATCTTCAAGCACACACTATACTGGGAACTGAACATATACACACACACTGAAAGGACAGTTATTTTATGAGAATTATATAATTTATTGTGTTTTTATTATGTTATACTGTTTTATATTGTGATTTTTTGGTTGATTGTTCAATAAATTGGTAATTTGTTCAACTTGTTCTTTGACATAAACGAGTACTCAACGATTATATATATATATATATTTATGGGTCTAGTATTAGAAAAAAGCACTAAATATCGACCTAGATTCCTATATATATATATATATATATATATATATGATATAAATAATAACAATAATAAACAAATATTTCTTATAATTACTCTGATGGTAATAGGTTATATCATCTCTTCTAATGTAAGTCAATCTTACGTGCTGTTCTTTCATATTTAGTCAATTGTACCTGTTGCTCCTTTATATGTAGTGTGAGGGAAAATTCAACAGACCAGGTGTCTCACTACTGTGGCCTTGGCAAACTGGGAGTTTGCTACAGCGGACGGACACAGCAGATGAGCACTGAGGAGGATTTCATATCTTTTTCATATTAAGTTTTATGAAGCTCCTCTTTGTATTAATTCTGGCATGTCTTCTTTTTCTCATGCTGTCTTGTGAAACGCCTCTTTGTATAAGTCCTGGCTTTTTCACCTTCGCAGCCAGTTGTTCCATCCTGAGCACCCGTGCTTGTTGTGTATCTCTGCAGAGATTAATATTATAAAGACTCAATGGCAACTCCAGTCTGATTTCATTATTTCAAATCTCAAGATGAATTTCCATCACAATTTTGGCGTCACGAACAGGATCCCTTGAAAGATCGTCTGGACCCGAGAAGTCTTCGGTGGCTGATCACCCAGGAGAGAAAATCTTCTGCCTCTACCTCCAACACTGAAGAGAAGAGAGGACCGAAAAAACTGGGGTTCTGGACCTTCTTCACAGGGATCCAAAGACCTCTCTTTGGTCATCTTAAATCTGGTGAGATGTTGAAATTCTGATTTTCACGACTGTTTAGATGATTTCTCAAATATGAAATCAAACATAAGAAATAATACATTTAAAGGGTTTTATTTGGAACAGGTGTATTAGTCATTCTCTCTGGATTACTGTGGATTATTAATGTTAATCTGACCCATCTTGTGGCAATCATCCTAGTTGAAGGCATTTTTCCTGTTTTGCCGGAGAAAGAAACAAGGATTCGTGGAGACGTCCACGTCTTAAATTAGAGTGTTGTGAAAATAGTTGATGAGTCCTTTTTCACACAGCTAATTAATAAGGTTATGAATATTGTTGATAAGCCAATTTCATAGACCAGATAGGATGGGTAACAAGGGAAGTCAAGGACCCCAAAGCCCAGAGGGTCCTATTGTGGACTCTGTGGTTGCAAGGCACGGATGGGATAGTGTGACATTTCTTCCAGTATGGTCCAGAGACTTTGCTTTTCCTCATAACGGGTCATTCAGTGTCGACATTAAATTTTTTTACTTTTAAGAGAGAAACTCCTCGAGAAAGAGGAAGAATCAAAAAAAAAAAAAAAAAAAGGGCAACAAAAAATAACATAAATAAAGAGTGTAGGGACAGAAAACGATAATTTAAAGGTCGTTTTCTGTCTAAGGTTGACAAGAAGGAAAGTGATAATGTTGGAAAGAATGTTGAAAAGTAATCATATAGATCTCTGTATTCTCCTTTTGAAAGGGTGTGGCAGTCCTCTTCACCAACGACAAAACCCTCCTCCACATGATGCAGAGACCAGACTCCACCAATCAATGCTCAGGCCCATCTCAGACGCCACCCACCGCTCTCCCAGTCTATGGAGACGGGGCAGCGGGAGGACTGAATCATGACGCCACCTCTTCCTCATCCTTAGGCCCCACTGACTTTGCAAAGATGTGTCCGCACTGTGGGGGAGATCTCCGTCTGACTCCACCAGACTGGGATGATGCGGGTAATGCAACATACGTCAACGCTCTCAACACACTCCTCAACGCCCTGAGGACCGCCTTCCCCAATAAAAGTGACATGTCCAAAATAACGGGGTGCAAACAACAACCAGACGAAATCGTAGGAGATTTCCTCACAAGTCTGACTGTCCTGTTTAATCAACACAGCGTTATGATGCAGGCTGTGTCCACCCTGTCAAGGCTAAGCAGACAAGATAGCACTGATAGCAGAGCCAACTTCACTGAACCAGGAAGAGGGGGGCGTGGCCGTGGGAGAAGCTTCTCTCGACGACCCAGAATTCCCAAAGATGAGTGTTTCATCTGCAGAGGAAAAGGACACTGGGCAACGAAATGCCCCCAACGGCGAGGGGACGGGGAGACAAGAACTTTCACTGCCGACTGAACTTTGCAGAAAGTGAGGGGGGGGCAGACGGGGGGGAGACGTCCAGCCTACCCACCGAGGATCAGAGAAGGGAAGTGAAACACACACACAGAAGCTCCAGCACACACACAAATACATGCCACTGCAAAGAAGTATCAGCTTGCATTACTAACCGCACACACACACACACACACACACACACACCAGATTACACACAACTTTGTGGTTCTTATGTTAAGTACAATAGTAATGCCTTTAAGAAAATGCCTTAACTCCAAGTTAACGGTCACAAACTTAATGTAATGGTCGACTCTGGTGCAGGTTATTCTGTGGTTAGGATGTCAGATTTGCCCACATCTCCTGAGCTGAGTGGTGGCTTTATATTCTTTCAAATGCGCCGCTCAGTTAGACAAACATCCCATAAGGTTTGAACATGATTTTCTGTTGTCTACCTGTTGGCCAGTTAATCTATTAGGAAGAGATTTGATGATTGTGTTAGGCCTCAATTTAGTATCCTCCCCTGATGGAGTGACGGTTACACACAATTCTTCTTCACCCACCTTCACAATGTCACAGACCACACATGAGCAGCTGTTTGCATATCAGTTGCAACTTCCTATAAATGCCTCCACTGATCTGCTCTCCACGTCACACTCTCTTATCACCCTTTTTTCTGATGTTATGCACACGGATTCATTGCACTGCACTTCACATGTGACAGACACATGCTCATTTGTTGTGACTGAAAATCACCTTCATTCTTATGCGATGTTGATCAGCCCCTCTGATGTTTCTCCTCTACTTTCAGATCTGCCTGAAACATTGTAGGTAAAGGACAAATCTGATGTGGGCCTCATCAGAAACTGTGATCCAGTCAAAATCACTCCAAAATCTGATTATAGACCATGTAAACAACAATATCCACTCAGACAAGAAGCAGTGGAGGGTATAAGTCCTGTTTCTGAATCTTTTTTGCAGGCTGGTGTAAATGTCCCCTTCCCTGATGCACCGGTCCACACTCCACTGTTCCCAGTTAAGAAGATCAGAGACAAAAGCCTCAGAGGCTCACTATTCGTGTTATCCATGATCTCCTTAATTATTGTTTTTCCAATTATTTTGTCGAGACACCCTCCTAGAAAAGCTTCTGATGATCTAACAAACTCCTCTTTACCTACAGTGTCCTCTCAGACCCGTCCAGCACATGCAAATTTACTAGACACAAGAAAAGTGATTCAGGTCCCCTTGATCTGTAACCTATTCCACATCACTACTTACCTGGACACTGACAGCACAGATGATTCTGATGACGATACTCAAATTTAGTTTTATTTTACTCTTTTTATTTTTCATTTTCATTTTCATTTTTATGTTATTTTCTCCCTCCAGCTTGCTTATGTGTTTCTTAGTGATTTCACTAGACAAAAAACAGCTACTGCAATTATCCTTTCAACTTCATATTTTCTGATGCCTTAATTTAAATCTCTGAATTTTTAAGGTTGATGTGTTACTTTATGAAGTTTGTACATACTTAATAATATATACATACCACTTCTGTCCGTCCTGGGTGAGGAATCCCTCACATGTGGCTCTCTCTAAGGTTTCTACTTATTTTTCACCCTGTGAAAAGGGTTTTTTGAGTAGTTTTCTTCCTTACGCTTTATGAGGGTTAAGGGCAGAAGATGTCACACCATGTTAAAGGCCTATGATATTTTCAACCTTAGATATACTTTATGTTGACATTTAACGTTTTATTACATTTTAATATGAGTTACTTTTGCCAATCAATACAGTGTGTTACATTTTGATAATGGTTAATGAGAAAATGATTTTGTTTGACCTGATTTCCTTCCATATTTTTTTCATTTTGGACGCTTGCTCCATTACAGGGAAAGAACTTTTTTTTTTTTGTTTCCTTTCCACAAAACAGCAGTGGCTACCTATTGTGGCCTCATCGCCAGTGATTCTGTATGTATGCAAGGTACCAGGGTTGCAGACTCGTCGATTTTTCTTCTATGATTTGATGTTTGTTATTGATAATGATTATGATGTTTCTTGATTATTTTCGTTAGTGATCATATTTTTATTGATGATCAAATGGGGGAGTGTGAGGGAAAATTCAACAGACCAGGTGTCTCACTACTGTAGCCTTGGCAAACTGGGAGTTTGCTACAGCGGACGGACACAGCAGATGAGCACTGAGGAGGATTTCATATCTTTTTCATATTAAGTTTTATGAAGCTCCTCTTTGTATTAATTCTGGCATGTCTTCTTTTTCTCATGCTGTCTTGTGAAACACCTCTTTGTATAAGTCCTGGCTTTTTCACCTTCGCAGCCAGTTGTTCCATCCTGAGCACCCGTGCTTGTTGTGTATCTCTGCAGAGATTACTATTATAAAGACTCAATGGCAACTCCAGTCTGATTTCATTATTTCAAATCTCAAGATGAATTTCCATCACAGCAGTCTCCCATCCAAGTACTAACCAGGCCCGACCCTGCTTAGCTTCCGAGATCAGACGAGATCGGGCGTATTCAGGTTGGTGTGGCCGTAAGCGAAAGAAGCCACCCACTGAGCCTTATTTATACATGTAAATACGTCAGGTAAAAGTGGAAAAAGCTTACAGCACCTGGTATTCCCAGGCAGTCTCCCATCCAAGTACTAACCAGGCCCGACCCTGCTTAGCTTCCGAGATCAGACGAGATCGGGCGTATTCAGGTTGGTGTGGCCGTAAGCGAAAGAAGCCACCCACTGAGCCTTATTTATACATGTAAATACGTCAGGTAA